>NW_010388942.1:0-5504 GCF_000710305.1 Buceros rhinoceros silvestris | reverse complement strand
CTATTCCTCAAAGTATTGAATCTTTTTAAGAACAACAAAGAAAAGGGGGTGGGGAAGAATTTCACTGCTGTACCTCTTATTCAGGCAAAGTCTCGTGTAAGTACAGCTTTAATTTCATGAACCTGGAGTGAGCTGGTGATTTACAAAAGCTCGATTAATTTATAACATAGCATTAGGTAAATACCATCTAGTGCAGTTCTGTCTTTGTTGCAAATAGCCTCAGACATGGTAGAAGAGGCCCTTGAGAGCAGTTTTGATAATACAGTATCAGAGACTGCATTTAAATTAAGTTCAAGTTATGAAGTTGCTCAGTGGTATTGTTCTGTATAACTGACCTGTCCTCAGTGAGAAATGAACCCCAGGACTGCCAGCAGCTGACGCCTCTCTGTTTCTCAAAAACAGTACTGCAGTAGTTGTGTGGCAACTAAAATCTCATGTGGAAGGTAAAACTCTGTTTTTCACTGCTCATAATTTGGTACTCAGTCTACATTTACATCAGTGCTGGGGTTGCTGTTCTGATCTAACATGAGCTAAATTTGAGGTAATGCTGCGTGTGTCAAATCGAGATAATGAGAACCATTATGAAGAATATGATGAGCTACAATTGAGAATCACATGCATGACACTCTGCCCCAAGGGAGCATATATGTGGACAAAGGGAAAAATAGGTACAAAAGACCAGCCTTCTTGTGAAGTTGTTGCTCATTCCTGTGAGGTCATTTGAAATAATAAAAGAAATCTTTTTCCACAAGCCGAAGAAGAAAGGACAGGATGTGAGAGACAGACCCTGCACTGTAGCAGAGTCAATGGATTAGATGGTGTTCAGGAGGTTCTGAGCAAAGTGATGCAGAGATTAAAACTGAAATACTTCATAGGTTTACACAACAGAAGATGACTCAGAGAGCTTGACTGCTGATGTATCTATCGCGTTGTCAGCATTACATGTCTTATTTGGCTGGGAGAAGGTTTGGAAAAGTATTAAAGGTATGAGGCAACACTCTAGTTCAAGCAGGATGCTAGAGGAGTCTATTTTTTCCTACCTCCCCTGTGTTAATTTGTTGCACACTACATATTTCCTTGCTGTTACTAGAGGCCACCTTTCTATAAGCTCTGGCTTAAGTTTTTTCTAAATAATACTTCATTGAGATCTGTTGTGTCCTCAGTATCTGAGAATGGAGCCCTATCAAATACTTCTACTGCAAAATTAGTTGCTCAGTTGAGGTATTACTATTCACCCCCCAGGGAAGACTGCAGCCTTATTTACGAGTGTTTGTGCAGAAAAAAATCCATGCAAGGTCATGTCTGACAAAGCATCACATAACTGCTTTTTGGCCTCACTCAGTGAAACATGATGCTAAATCAACCGATTATAACAGAAGAACATCATTACAATTCTGGAAACTTCAGCAAAATATTTTTGCATGTTTGGTAGAGAGCAATCTTCCCTGTGACAGTAAGAAAAGATTTGGACGATTGTAGGAGCCGTCATAGTAATTCAGGTGTCTCTGGCCTCAAAGAACACGCCATGGGATTCTACACAAAAATCAGAGTAAGTCAAAATCATTGCCAGCTGCCTTATCAAATCAGCCATTTCCTGATAGGAATCTTAATCTCTGTTTTGCAGACGCTACCAAACATAAAGGAGAAAAAGAGTAGTCTTTTTCAGGTATCTGTACTATAAGAAAGACAGCAAAGTTGAAATATGAGTTATGATAGGAGCATTCACAAAACTCCACTGAAACATCTCCAGTGCCTCCAAGAGTGATCGTTTAATGACTGCATTCTCAGTGGACATGGATTGAGCAAAAAACCTTAAGTTTTGCCCTTTAAACCAGAGATGTCCATGGCTAAGGGGATACTGAAAGGAGGTTGTACAGTTTACCTCATGAGCCTCCCCTGGCAGAGAAATTCTGGGTAAATATAGCTTTGGCATGTACAACTAATGGCAAAAAAAAAAAAAAGAAAAGATTATGACCAATGACCTTCTAGGAAGGAGATGTCACAAGCAGGAGTGGCCGCAGTGATGAGAAAGCAACACTGTGCGTTACAGTAAATGCTTCCAGATGACAACCTCTAGGCTGAAGCTATTGCAGCACGAAGAGCAGGAGGGAAGACCAGACCACCAGGGTTTTGTTCCAGTGGACTTCATTCATCCTGGAACAGCAATCCCTCAGTGCAGGGTGAACTACATCTCACCTCCTCACAGTAAACAGGTAGGCAGAAACACAGAAAGCAGCTCTTCATCGCCCAAATCCTAAAACCTGCTGCAAAATATCTTTCTCTTCTAGTACTTTAAATCTAGACTTCTACAGCTCTTTAAGAATATAACAAGATATGATCAAGGACTTCTGATTACAAGCACGTGTTGAATTAAAATGCTAAATCATAACAAAAATATTGCATACATTACTGCAGCTTAGGATTTGTGCAACAAGTGTCTCATTACTCACATTTCCAGAAGAGGCACCTGGTTTAAAAACTGGAGCCTGGCAGACCTCACTTCTTACCTGCTGAGGAGAAAGGAGTATGATATTTCAGCAAACCATTAAGAGTTTGAGTCTTGGTTGAAATGGGTATGTTATTTGTAATAAGAAATATGGTCTAATTTGGTAACTACAGTGAAGCTGTGATCTTGTCGTAAATAATAACCAGTCCTCCAAAATAACGTTTTCCACCTTAATATGCAGCTGACAAGGAGCACTAGAAATTTGATTTCTCTACCAAAGCTCTCAGGACAACCAGAGCATGGTAAAGCGTGTGCCAGGAAGGTCTTTCCCCTTGGGGAATTTAAAATTCTTATAGACAGCTCCGCCTCTCAGGTACTGCCTGCACATACAGGCTTAACACTATTTAGCTGACTTCACAGCAAAGCGAGGGTTACACATTACACTGCTGTTTATTACCTGTCTAGCTTCCTTCTTTTTAGCAGGAAAAGTTGTTGATCAGCCAGCTTCCAGAGAAAGTTCATAGTAGCTATTCAAATTCAGAAACCATCACACCCTCACTATAAGCAATTGTTTGCCCTGGCCTGATTCTGACTGCAAACTTAGCACCAAGATGAAGAGCTGCAGAGACATGAACTCACTGAACGGTTCATCTCATGCCAGTTTAACAGCAGGTTAACGCCACTGGGGGGGAGTGGTGAAGCCATGCTGCTTCCACAGCAATTTCTCATGCTCACCCACCAAAGGCCGTGAAGAGGGGCTTGTGGGGTTTTTAAAGCAGTGCCTGGAGCCAGGCAGCTGTGAGAAATGAGAGCCACAGACTGCCCTACCCATCACCCAAGGGGAGCAAGGCTGTGGCAGCGATTCTCAGGTGTTTAGGGGTTGTTTAACATTAGCACCTAATCAGCGAGAGCAGTTTTTCTATTAGAGAAGGGTTTGCTGGATTGTTGTTACATTTGGGGTTGTTTTTTTGTTTTAAATGTAATTTCCATGAAGAACATAGAAAGGAAGTGTAGAAATAGTCTCCATAACACAAATAGGAGTCAGGTTGTCCACGTTCACGAGAAGAAAACCTCTGGTGTCCTGCAAAAGAGCTACACCTTTAGCTGATAACCTGCAATTACTTGGAAAGATGATGTTCCAAAGAAATACTAAAACCTAAATTAGTGATATCCTGAAGCTGTAGGTATGACCCAAGAAACAATTTGAGGGAAGGGTTTTGGTTTTGTTTGGGTTTTGTTTAATTTCTTTTTCTTCAAGAGCCATAGAATAGCAATATGCCTGAATAATCAGCTGTGGATCAGAATGAGAAATTTCTCATATCATCATTGTATTAACATTGTTGGCAACTTCTTCCCTTGATTTTTTTTCCCCATGCCTCTCATTCAGCATCACACCTCTCATTCAGCTACATAGACTACAGTATTATTTTTCTTTTCTCCAATACTACTTTAAAGTTATATGACAAATGAAGATGTACTTGAATATATGCCAAAAAAAAAAAAAAAAACCAACTCATTCTAGAGCTTGAAAGCAGGTGGTGGTGTTTCCATACAACCTCAAAAGACCTCTATTAGTTACCTGCACAAAATTAGGTTATTCCCAGAAATGCTGTAATCTATGGACTTGATATACGGCTCTGTAACAGTGAGTAGTGGTGCCGCTAGCCTAAACAGGTCAGGCAAGATTTTTTTTTTTAAATTATATTTCCCATGTAAAATAAAAACCAGAGCTTTTTGCAGGCTGACGCAGTAAATCAGTGTTAAAAAAAAAAAAAAAGACTCAGAGTCTCAATCTTTCACAGGCTAGCCTGATTTTCTAAGCCAATTCTTGTTTATTCACCTGAGCTGTTTCATATTTCTATTGTCTCAAAGACTGTTCTGTAAAAGTACAGAACTACCAGAATCATGGTGGCTTTAATAAGTGACCCGGTGGGCAGGAAAAAAAAAAAAAGATGGTTAGCTCTAGTAAATTATTTTGGGGTGATCTTGGCTATTTCTTTGTGTTTTCTATAACCGTTCTAGAAATCACCTTTCCTGAGGAGAAATTACTAATCAAAGACTTGATGATTATACGTTTTCTTGGGGAGGGAGGGAGGAAACAAACAAACTCCACAACTTTCAGCTTAAAAGGGTGAGTAATTTTTACCAGCCATTCACTCTGCCACAGTGGTACTGTGAGATTACAGAGGTTTTGGGGTTTTTTCCCCTGCTGGGGGTGGGGGGAGGGGGGTGGTTAACAGGTTTTTCCAAGGCATTTTTCCACCGGCCAGCATTTTTACCAGCTGCTTTCCTAAAATTTCAACTCCAATCCAAAGATTTCCTACCATGTAATTTATGTCAATTGATACTACTACATAGATGTAATTCTCATCTTCCACAGAGGGCAGCTATTTTCACCATAAAATGAGGCAGTTTCTTGTGTGAGCCAGTAATTTTTTTTTTGATTGTTGACACTATACTTTCATGTTGCATTAAGTACAGTTGTGCCTGTGTTGATACTGCATTTGGGCCGTTGAGATCTCCCCAGATCCTCACTTTTTTTGGTTCTGTGTGGGCATGTCCAAATTCCGTGATGCCAGAGCAGGGCAGTGTCTTGGCTCAGACCCAAAACTGGTGAGGTATCTTAAACCCCACCATTTCTCTGCCCATTTTTCCTACTTGGTCCAATCCAGAAAGTAGTCTTAGAGGATGCACAATCCATAATCATCAATGAGAACATTTAAGGCACTGATTTCATCCCCCACACCCCCATCCCCAATTTTTGTAGATGACCCTTTATGACCCTGAGCAATATCTGGCAGTTCAGTGATGTGAGGGCAGGTTCTGTATCTTCCTTTACAGGAGAGACCAAAGAGCATCTATCGGCATTTACCCCGGGAGAGTTTTCACAGACCAGATGCCGGTGTGCAATTAATTTTCTTCTCGTGGCCTGAAGCTCAGGCATCACCAGACTACTGTGGTAACTGTATCTCCTTGACTTTTTGCTGAGATCTGGGGATGACTTGTGCGGCTCTAACAGCCATAAAAAATACCCAGATGCATCAATTGTCTGCTTCAT
>NW_010388941.1:62405-69774 GCF_000710305.1 Buceros rhinoceros silvestris | reverse complement strand
GCCCCGGGTCCCCCCCACCCGCTGTGCTCCCAGCTGCGGGCACCGCTGCGGATCACGGACCGCATCCTCGGGCTTTGCGGAGCGGGGCTGTAGTACCTTCGCGTTAAAAGCCGCGGAACAGCCATATAGACACCCCTCTCTAGATCTGTACTTTAATGGAACTACTTATAACGACTTCTCTTTAGGGAAAAGTGCTTCCCTGAGATGTTTGAGCAGTGTGTGTTAATCGATTGGATGAGAAACAGCGGCAGAAAGCCACAAGCCTTCGCTCTGCCAGCCACCCATCTCCCACGCTCTCGCCTTACATCGTTCCCCCGTGTATGCGTTGTGCCCGGAGAGCCGTCCTTGACCCCGTGGGGATGCTCTCACAGCTCCCAGACATACTCACAGACCGCAGCGCCGTTTGTGGCTCTGCCCCAGTAGGTACTGGAAACGAGGTATCTCTGACCTCTCGGGACAACTTTTTTATGTGAAAGGAGCCCACGAAATGCGTGAGTCCACCATTCCGGTACTTCCTCTCAGTGCTTACTGGTTTAAGGAGTCATCCTAACGAGAGGTTCATCTCGCAGAGTGCTGTGGCACATGGCTGCAAAAACTTGGAAGAGGTTTTCTTAGCTTTATTTATTTATTTAGTGTGTCTGATCCTGAGAATTCATGATTTCATAGTGCAGCAGAACATCGTGTGGATGAGGCTGTTATTGCAAGCATAGATAAAACAATCTTTTCTCACGTTTAGCTGTATAAAGTACATCACTTTTTTTTTCCTTTTTCCCAAGCAAACCAGTACATTCATCTGAGTTTGAGGAGCTGCCCAAACTAGGATCTCTTGCAGAACAGGTTTAAAGTGAGGTCTGGTTGCCTGGAGCATCTTGATGAGTAAATTTGTTGAGTACCTTTCATAAGAGTTGCCTATCTTGCTCTGCATCTGTGGTTTAATGTAGTAAAATCTCATCTGTCTAGTGTGATGCGCTGTCATCCTCTGCTTTTTGTGGCTCTTCTGCGGCTCAGCCGAAGGGAAGGATGTCGTTTGGAGATGCTCTTCATGCCTGCTGGACACTGCTCTGCAAAATGAAATAGGCTGCAGGGCTTAGGACTCAGCGGCATCAGTGTGAGGGACCGTACGTGGGGTGTGCAGCACAGCGCTCCAGGGCTGTGGGTTGTTTTCCTCTGGAGTAATCCCAAACTAAATCCTGGATGGAATTCTCCCCAGTAGAAGAAGTTTAGTTGATATTCAGGAGTGGTTTCATTAAGCATATTAGAATCAAGGAGCAAATTGAATTTCTTCCAGCTTTACTGGGTGACTTGCTCCAACATCTGGAAGAATCTGGGCTAGATGATGCTAGATGAGCATCATCAGAGCCTTCCTTTGCTCAATTCAGGAAAGACTGCTCTGAACCCAGCACAGCAGAGGTTTGCTTCTGGAAAATCCTGCGTGTTTTCACTCCATCTCAAAGAGCTCAGGTTTCAGTCCAGAATCAGAGGGCTTCACCAAGCTCTGTTTTCACAACAATGCTGGAAACGGTTTGGTGTTGCTCCAAAGTGGAAAGAAAAGCATACTTGGAAACTTCAAAAGCTGCCACCAGGAGGACTGTCACCCCATGGCTGGGGCCACAGGAGCCTGGGCTGCTTTGGTTTGGCACCCGCTGGAAGGAGGAGACCTTGGTTTTCATTCAGTTATTACCGTTACTAAGTGCTTAAAAATCCAGCAGTCAGGAATGGAGGTAAATATTATCCTTTTTCCGTGCAGGCAGGCGAGTGAAGCTGTGGGAGAGCCAGTGTTTGCTTTATAAACCCCATTATTTTTGCTGCGTTCCCCCATGCACTGCTGCCAGAGCAGCAGCTCTCGATGAGAGGCTTTGGGCTGCATTGTAGGGTTTGGCAATGCAAGTGTTAATCTCTGTGCAAATTATAACTCAGTCAAACAAGTTACTTTTTGTTTTATATTACCTGTTTATGTTTTGAGCTCTTGCTGTGTCCAGGACTGAATGTGGACAAGGAATGAAACGCCTGGGTGTGTGGTAAGAGCCAGCAAAAAAAAAAAAAAAACCCGCCCCTAAGAAGGCTCTTGTTTGGTATGAAAGAGCCCAAGCAGCCGGTCTGAATGAGAGCTATGGAGAAAGTCCAGGGCTTTGTGCTCCCGGGTTAGGCTTAACCACCTTGCGGGCAGCAGAGACCCGTCAGCGCAGGGCTCTGACACAGCCACGCCGCGGCAGTGACTGAGAATCACTGTCAGGATCTACTTATCCTCTTCTTGCTCTTAGCCTAGGGCACGCCAAGTTTTCCTCCAGCTGTCCAGCTTGATTCACTGCTTCCGGTGCTCACAGCGTGGCCCTGTGCGGAGCGACCCGGGCAGCCACCCCTTTTCATTTTTCGGTGCACTATTCACATGGGATACAGCAATAATCCCTTTTCCAAAGCTCTGGAGACAGAAAGTTCTTGGGACGGGAGAAAACTCCATGTGGTTCTTCAACAAGCTCAGAGTTCGAGCGCAAGGCATTTTGTTTGGAGTGTGCAGTCTCTGTGCTGAGTCCTCGGTTGAAGATTTGTTTAATGAGTTACTGACAGTAGCAGTTAATAGCCGCACTGGGGGGAGCTGGGGCATCGCTGGTATCGAAGGGCACATTCATAGCCGCAGGCATGCTTAAACAAGCTGCTGCATTCAGAGCCGGTACCACTGATGTTTGCTTCAGCTTAACTTCTGTGGTTCCACTTTATTTTTAAAGCCCAAACACTGAGGATTTTGCAAGTGAAACTGGCACGGTACGCTTGTGCTGCTGGCCGCCAGCAATCCAGGAGCAAGGAGCGTCACAGCTGCCCTGGTTGCTGCTGCCTCAGTGGGTGCAGAGCCCCTGCCAGTGTTAAGGGCAGGGAGAGAGCCCTTGGTCGTGGTGTGGGATCTGCCATCCTGGCCAGCCCTGAATGTGCCCCAGTGCAAACACGCTGCCAGCCTGAACCTGGATGTGCTGTGGAAATGACTCTCTTAATGAATTAGAACTGATTTACCGTCACATGAGTCTGCTGTGGAAATTACCTTTGTGGAAGGGGCACTCGAGTATCTTCCAAGGCTGCTTTAAGATGAAAACTTAGGGGAGGTGTCCCCCATATATTCAGCTGGAAAAATAGAGAAGATGCGCCTAGTGTGACTTTAAAAGTTGGCATCTCGGGAGGTTTTGGACAGCCACCTCCATATTCGAGGCTGGTCAAACAGCAGTTGCTTCTGTCCGCAGCGATGGAAGTGCTTCACTAGGAAGAGGAATAGCTGAACTCTTTGGTGAGCAAGAAACCATTGAAAAGGAGGAAGTAAAAGGCACTAGGGGTTCTCAGCCTCTCCACACAAGTTTCTGTCTTTTTAATTTTTTGAGGGGGAGGAAAAGAAAACAAGACCTCCTTACAGGTGCAGAGATTTATACCTTCTCCTGCCTTTTAAGCTCCTGGAGTATGCCTTGTACTGATGCTACTGTATGTTTGGCATTAAGAATGAAACCCCTGGACACTGATTTGGAGTGAAGTAACCGTTCAACCCACCAACTCACTGTCGTTCTCTCTTGCTGAAGGTCTCAATCTGTGCACCAGTGGAAGCGCCACGTCCTGCGAAGAGTGTCTCCTCATCCATCCCAAGTGTGCCTGGTGCTCCAAGGAGGTAGGCGAGCAGACCTCGTTTGTCTCGCGTGCTTTTGGTAATGCCGGAAGGGAGCTATTCCCATTCCTCAACTGTTCTGTGCAGAAAAAGTGGGTGAGGGCAACGGCTGCTCCACGCTGAGCATATTTTGAGTATATGTGACTCCTCAGCTGTTTGACATTGTAGGAAATAAGTCTCTGACCCCGCTGGCTCCTGTGCATCCTCAACAGAGCAGCACTGTTCCTTCAGTCCTTCTGTCCCTTCAATTACCTTCTTGTTTTTGGTGGGTGCTGGGTCCCTGCATGGGCTATGTGTTGCAGGGAGCCTTGCTCAAAAGCTCTCTCCCTAAAAAGCCGCAAGCCCTTGGCTGATGTCCTGCTACGTGTCCCTAGTTGTGTGGCCTGGCGTGGCATGGGCTCTTTGTTTGAAACAAAGATAATTCTGCTTTCTGAATCTATTGTGTCATTTTGGGGGGCAACCCATGCTTCTGGCATCTGTGACCGATTGTGGCGATGAGTTACACAGCTTAACCGCCTGCTTCAGGGTGAAAATGTGTCCTTATGTTGGTGCTGAAGCTGCTCACCCATAGTTTATTTGGGCCTCCTTGGTTTGTGAGAAATTGCAAATATCTTGCACTGCTCATGAGTTTAGAGATAGGTAAGATATATAGATATATATAACCAAATAAACATGTTATCACGTAGACTTATGATTTCTAGAGAACAAGTTGTGTGAAAGACCTGATAGCGTGCAGTGCATAGGTACCTGTTGTCTGCCTAGCGCCTGCATCTGACCTGTGTTTAAGAGAGGAAATTGGATGCTTACAGATGCAGGGAAAGACCCTGTTTACTTGCAAGTGTGACTGCTGTGCCAGGAAACAGCTTTGGGCTGTGAAGAACCCCAGAGCAATGGATGATCTTGAACCTCTAGATGGGCATGACTAGGAGTGATGCTGTCCTGTTCCCTGCTGACCCTTTTTGCTCCAGTGTGGGCGTTCCGGTCCCATTTTGGGGGAGGCAAGCTGTGGGGTTGAGCACACCTTCCAGCTCTGGCTGGTGGTGCTGAGCTGAGGATGCAGGCACTGCCCATGTGCCCCTTCACTGCCTCCCTTCCTCCTCTGGCCAGCCCTCCCCGGCGTGGCTGCAGCTCCTCAGGGCAGAGGATCAGGATGGGGATGGGCATGGGGCGAGGGGAGCTCCCATGTCCCGCGGTTTAACTGGGTCTCGGGAGGTACCCCAGCCTCTGGCTCTCCAGGTCTATTTCAGTTGATCTTCTGACTTGTAAGCACAGCTGCAGCTCTCCAAGGAAAACCTTCTAACGCTCTAACACCATGCTCCCTGACAGCATAATAGCCTTCCTGCGTTTTTTTCCAGCAAGGCGAACGGCATGCAGGAGGGAAAGGGTAAAGCAATAGATCCCGCTTTTGAGACATCTTGTAAACAGCTGTAAGAGCTCCTCTTCCAGCCAGCTCATCTGCGGTGCTGAGAACGGATCCAGGAACGCTGGCTATTAAGCTATGGGTACCCAAGAGCTTGGGGGGGGGTTGTTTTTACTTTTGGTATCAAAAGGCAACTTTTTTTTTCAAATTGCTGCCAGTGGAAATGTTTATCTGGTGGTCGCTGTGACCGCTAATTGTATGACAGCCCATGGTACAGGCAGCCTGACTCTTACCTTGCAAACAGGAGAGTGACCAAAAAAGAAATATTCCTAAATGGAATGGAGGGGCCAAGAAGGAAGACGGCTGTTTACAGGGAAGTGCTGTAATACTTCCTGACCTTTAGCCTGCAGCAGCTATTTAAAAACATGTTTCAAGGTGGTTCATGCCAAGAGCTACATGTTTAAAAGCTGCTGTCCTCATTACATGCTAAAACTTAGTGACTTCTAATTCTGAATTCTTTTTTTTTCTAAATTTACTCTTTGAAACTAATTATTTCTCTTTAACTGAGAGTGTCTGGTGAGGTAATGGGATTATGAAAGATTATCATCTAGAGGTTTTTGACTTGAAAAGTTTTAAAGTAGTATTATAAACTCTTTAATATCCTCTTTTTTTGCATAGTCATTTCACCACCTTATTCCCCTCTGCTGCAGCCTAGCCAGGTACGCTTGTTCCATTACTTCTAGTCTGTTTTCATCAGCTATTTCCACTGGCTGTCATTGACTGTGTATTGCCTGGGAGCATATACGCCAGTCAAATTCTATAGCTCTGCTGCCGTTTAAGGAGCGGGGGCAAGATACTGGAGTGGTTTCCACAGATGCTAGTTGTGGTAGAAACATGATCGAGTTGATTAATGTGTTATTTTCGGCTCCCTTTTTGCTTAACAGGTTTGAGAGCAAACTGGGCCAGCTGTGGGCATCTTGGCAGTGCTGGGTTAACAGTTGGACTTGGTGATCTTAAAGGTCTTTTCCAACCTAAACGGTTCTATGATCTTTGTTGGCAACAATTAATAATTTTGACATGAAGTATTTGTAGTGGAAGTCTATAGGTACATGTAATTCTCTATGTATTTATATATATTATAATATGTGTGTATGTATTAGACAGAAAGTGTAGAGTCGTCTATAATATATACACAAAATATAGTTAAATATATTTTTAATTTATATTGTATCTTCCTTTGAATATATCCCTTCTCATGTATAATATTCCTCCCTTTGGGGAATAAGATGTCTTGGTGGTGCCATCATACCTGTTTCTTCTTTGTCCTGCCATGTGCCCAGCTGTGCTGATGCTGTGAGGGATCCCTCAGCTGTGGGAGAGAAGCAGTTCAAGCAGGAAGGCCATGCTGATTCTCAGAGATGGTCATGCTTCATGCAACCTCCTGCAGCGTTGCATCCTTCTCCATCACCCTTTGCAGTCTGGGATCCAGGCTTTGCATGACCGCGGAGGAGCATAGTCTTGGGTGTTCATGGATGGCAACTAGGGGTTAGGAGCACGCGAAAGCGGTTCCATGGGTTCAAGGAGCCCTATCCTGGTAATTTTCCAAGGGGGATAATGTTCCCTGTATTTACATTGCCCTGACTTGTGAGAGTAGAGCATGCGTATAGATCTCTGCTCCTGTGGGAGACGGTGATGATGGATGGGCTGATGATGGATGGGCTGATGATAGCAGCTTCTGGTATCCAGCAGTCCTGGGGCTGCTGAGCTAACCACAAGTCTTTGGGCTGTTGGAAATTTGGAAGCAGGCATCGATTCTGTTGGCTCGTGGAAGAATACCTTGAAAGGCAGGACTTCAATGAGGTGATCTGTGTGAATGGCACTTAGAGGGAGGTATCAATGTGCGGCCTTAATCACTGCCTGAGCATTCCTTGAAACAGGGCTGTCTGGGGGAAATGCGCGACCCTTGGGTGATGGAGACTGCTGCAGCCCTTCCATCCATGCTGGGATCTGAGGAGATTCCTCAGCTTCTCCTGCAAGCTCCAGAACAAGTTGGAGGTTACTAGAAATTGCTGACGTGCTGCTGGTGAAAGGCTCTGGCTGGAAACTGCCCGCTGGCCCACAGGGTTGCTGTGATGTGTGTGGCAGCCTGGTTTTCATGGGTAGGAGTGAAGCGTGCTCGTTGGCTTTTTGCAGTGATGTCAGTTTGCCCAGGCTTAGCTGAACTTGTTTGGCTTGCTGGGGAGAGCTCTGGAAGTGGGTTCAGCCCTGTCCTCCAAGTTGCCAGGTGGCATGTTATAGACAGGTGGGGTTTGTGTTCATGGTAAACCTTCCTAGAGGGATGGCAGGGGGCACGGTCTCCGAAAGAGCATTCA
>NW_010388941.1:58971-62302 GCF_000710305.1 Buceros rhinoceros silvestris | reverse complement strand
TATTGGGGGCGGGTGTGGTGTGTGAAATTACGTCATGGTGTTGCTGCTGTCTTCTGTTTGCTGCTTTTGGGGAGCAGCGTACCGATGAGCACAGGCTCCTCTTGTTTGTTAGGAGTGTGCACACTGTGTGTTCATCCATGCATTAGCCGTGTGGATGCATTTACCATGTGTACATGCAAAACAGAGATGCACATTAATTACAGTAATTAAATTGAAATTTACTTTTTGATTAATTGAAGGGAAATTTCCCCAATAGTACCCTCTGTTTTCCAGCAGGTTGCTTGTACCCCATCCTCTCCCATCTCAGGAGTGTGTGCCTGGAGAATGAGGGAGGAAAATCAAGGATGTTCCTAGAGGGAACACGTAGATTTTTTTAAATGGAGAAAGCAGGCATATTTCAGTCTGAATTAATGCAGAACTGGACTGATTAAAACAAAAATTAGTAGGGTCGTGTCTAGTCTGGAGTTAAATACAGTCAGTTAGATACAGCCGGTGCTATTCTCCGTTTTTATAGCATAAACCAAGCAATTTGTCTTAAAGCTGTCAAACTGATGAGCGTGTAATTGTCACACTGCTGTCTCCATTCACGCTCTCCTCTTGTGTGCATCTGCTTTTGTGGGCTTGTTAGCACAGGGATCGCAAAGTGCCCCCGGGGCAGCCAGCGTCCCTGACCAGGACTAGGTTGGACCTGCCTGGACTGATGCCTCTCTGTGGCACAAAGCGATGCTTGGGGCGGTTCCTGCTTGCTGTGGGGTTCCCGCCACACATTTCGTGAGGACTGATGGTTGGCAGGTATTTGGGCACGCCGAATTGCTTAACTAGCTGTGGGGTGTCCTCTGCTTGGGGGCGGGGGTGGGAGCTGCTTGCTGTGGGGTTCCCGCCACATTTCGTGAGGACTGATGGTTGGCAGGTATTTGGGCACGCCGAATTGCTTAACTAGCTGTGGGGTGTCCTCTGCTTGGGGGCGGGGGTGGGAGACTGGGGTGGGAATGGGTGTGCCATGTCTGAGCTGGTGTGGGCCTGCCTTTTGGCATGGTTGCTGATGATTTTTTTTGACCTGCGTGATGCCCTTTACTTGCTCACACCTGCTCAAATCCTTTTCTCCTTTCATTTAACTTCTGGGAACCTTGATCATCTCTGCTGAGGAAAACTTTGTTTGAGTTGGATGGTAGCTGGTAGCCACAGTTTTGGCTTTGGGTTTTGCCCTACGGGTGCATGTGAGGGACGTTTGTTTGCAGGGTGCTTCAGGGGTTGCTGGGGCTTTCCCGAGGCCAGTGTCACTCCTGTGCTTGGTGTCACCCTGCCCGAGATAGAAACCTGAGAAGAAGCAGGGGTCAGTCCTGCACCCCTGGGTGCTGCGCTGCATCCCCCTCCCATGGGGCACCCCTGAGTGAGATGTGTTTTCTTCCACCGTGGCAGTGGAGAAGAAAAGGCCTGGATTTGATTGGAGCTCCAGCTTAGCTATTGCTGCCCTGTGGCAAGACCTCTGGGCTCATTTCACAAAGGAGTTTAAGAGAAAACAGCTGGGTGGAGCGATGGGGGCCTGGGATTGCAGAGGTGCTGACCTGAGAGGTGTGTGCAGCTCCCGTCAGGAGGAGTTGTGTCGGGGCTTTCCCCTGTCCTCCTGGGCTTCCTTTGGACGAATTTTGTCTTGGAGGCTGCAGAAAAGCACACTGCAACAGTGACCGTTTCTTGCTGCCATTCAAACGGACAGGCTTGCTCATGCCTCAATGCCCTCTTCCAAAAAAGCTCCCGCTAGGTCCCACACGGGTCTGCTCCTTACCCTGCGTGCCGGCGCTGTCTCATCCTCGGCATGCAGATGCTGCTTTCGTGTTCACCCCTTGCTGGGATGATGAACGTCGGCATAAACAGTACCATACCCAGAGCCGTCTCTTGTGGTGTTATAAGCTTGACTGCTAAAGAGACGCAGCTGGGGGAGGAAGCCACCATCCTCCTCTCCCCAGGCTGCTCCCCCCTCCTGGCTCTTGTTCTCCTACCCCAGCCCTAGCCAGAAAATTAAGCCCTAATTCAAAGCCCTTTGAAGTTGAGTCTTTCCGTTCACATCAAGAGGCTTTGGAGCAGACCCCGGGGAGGACTGGAAATGCCCGATAAAGACTGGAGTTGCATGAGCAGCCTGAAATATCATCCCGTTGGGATACTTTTCTCCAATGTTAATTCCTGGGGAATAACTGAAGGTTCCCGGGTGTACTCCTGGTGCTGTTTGTGTTACTTTTTGCACAGCCAGAGAGTCCTTTCTGATGGGTAGCAGCAGAAATGAGTTGGAAGAGGTGCACACGTGGAGCTGTGGTCCAGGTACTGGGAGAGCAGGAGAGCATCTCCGCACGGGTACCCTGCTTCTGGGTGGGCCGCCCCAGGAGAGCACCTGGGCCCCACCTGATTTTTCACTGACTTTAAGTCAACCCACATCTGAGAGAAACTTTTCTCTGAGGCTGCTCTAAATGTGCTGCTCTGAAAAGCTGGGCGTTGTTTTTGGTGTCGAGAGGGAGTCTGATTTTTATTTGGTCATGCTGGAGATGATTTAAATAGTCCCAAGGCCTCCTTTCTGGAAGATCATCTGTTTACACGACACGGTCCAAGAAATTCATGGTCGTATCCCTCTGACGTGCCGTCTCCTTGGCTGGACCCTGCTGCTGGATGCTGGAATGCAAATCTCGCATTTTTCAAATAGCGTTGGGACCTCATGGTGAGAAAATGCAGCAGAGAGGCTCCGTTTGTGTCCTGTGGCCCTGCATCTGAAGCTGTCCTCAGGGGGACCCCCAGAGCACTCCACGGGGTGAGAAAGTGAGATCTGTCAGAGGACCTCTCCCTCCTCAACGTCTCCCCCATCCTCTGCCATGCTGGAACTTGAACAAAAAGTGAGGTTTATTCAGCTCCACGCTGGTTTTCGGCTGCGCAGCTGAAGGAGGGGCTGGCGTGGCTGCAAGCATCTTCTCTGTGTTATTTCATGTCCTTTTAGTCCATCAGCCCAGGAGCAGAAGACGGTTGTCTCTATTGTTACAGTACAGAAGGAAGTAGAATCGACTGTTGAAAATCCAATAAGTTTTGGCATGTCACTTGCTCCCTTGGATGCTCTTGGGGAAAAAAAAATAAAGAAAAGAAAGGCATTCTACCAAGTGGGCTCTTTGCAAAAGGCTGCATTGTGCGGCCGGCTGTTCCCCAGTGCTGCCCTGCACAAGGCTGCATTGTGCACCACGCACGGGGCTGGCAGCGAGTGCTGGAACCCTGGGGACAGGCGCTGGGAGACTCCCTGCCATGGCAGCCTGTCTTGTGGCAGGGGTGGGGGTGCCTTTGCGCCCCCCACCTGACAGGT
>NW_010388941.1:50269-58935 GCF_000710305.1 Buceros rhinoceros silvestris | reverse complement strand
CGGGGGACGTGCGCGGGGGTACCCCCTGCCATGGCAGCCTGTCTTGTGGCAGGCGTGGGCTGCCTTTTGACCACCCCTCATGAAGGCTCTCCTACCTCCCTTCTTCTCCAGCAAAGCTGCCCAGGACAGCCTGCCCACACCAAACCGTTCTGGCTGTGCTCTGCCTCAGGGACAACCTGCTGTCGCTTTTTTGGCATTGCCATGCCAATGCCTACGGTGCAGGGGTGGGAGGGAAAGGGGACATGCGGTGTCTTGCTTGGGGAAGAGGGCACAGGTCCCTGCAGCCACCACCTCAGTCTCAAATTTCCCATCTTGCCTTGGCTCTCTGGGTTGGTGGGTTTGTCCTGCTTCCCTCGGTGGCACCTTCTTGTCCTCTCTTCTCCCTTTTACAAAGCTACCTAGAGGCTTTGCACCTCTTCTCAAAGAGATGGCAACTGGCTGTCCGGACAGCAAACCAAATGTTTTGCCTTGCTTTCCCGAGGCCCAAGTGCTGCTGCTGTGGCTGGGGTGAAAGCCCAGGCTTAACTTTCTGCTGTGGTGGTCTGGGAGCAAATTCAATTTTCAGATCCTTACAGAATTTCCTTTTGGTAGAAGGACTCAAGGCTCAGTGCAGACTGCGTTTGAGTACAGCCACCACAAATGACACCAGCTTCTCTTTGTCACCTCCTATTTGCTACAGATACCAGCACATCAAAACAAAGCCCCTGCTGTGGGATTGATGTTTCTCCCTCCCCTTCCCTTTTGTCCGTTCTTCACCCCCCAGGAGTTCAGCAGCACAAAGTCCATCACGTCACGGTGCGACTTCCTGCAGAACCTGATTGCAAACGGTTGTGCCGGAGCCATTGAAAACCCCAGGAGCAGCATCAGCGTGGTGAAAAACATCCCTCTGAGCAGCAAGGGCTCTGGCCAGACCCACCTGGACGTCACGCAGATCATGCCCCAGAAGGTTGCCTTGAATCTTCGTCCTGGTGAGTCCCCAATGGCTGGGAGCTGTATGCTGGGGTGTGTGTGGGGCGGGATGAGAAAGGGTGGCCAGGACATGCAGAGAGCATGTTATAGCTCGTGATCTTGTAGCCCACTAAAGCAGGTGGCCTCTTCCACAGCCCGTGAACTTTGCTGTTGCATCATGAACAGGTTTGGGGCTGAGGTGTGTCCTCCATGAGAATACACTGCTGTTACGCAAAATCAGTCAAAGCCCACCCATAACTCTTGCCAATACGAGTCTTGACTCTTGCACGTGTTTAAAAGGAAAGCTCTCAGCTTAAAAATGTAATCACTGGATGGAAGGAGTGAAAATAACTTTGGGTCCTCCACCAAGCTGACAGTACTTGACTCTCAACTTTAGAGAGAGCTGCTTCTGTAAATTGGAAACAAACTTGCGTATCTGTGTTCTGTCAGTGTGCAAAAGAGCCATGGGATCATGGCAGAAGATGGAGATGTGACCTTGTGACTCAGGGCTTGGACTGTAGCCAGGTCCTGGTTTCATTCCTCTGAGCCATCGTTTTTTTTCAACCTCTTCCTTTTAATTAAAAATTAGAAGGGAACGACTGGACTGAGCCATGCGAACAAATTTGTTATCAAAAGTTTTTGCATGGTGGGGGGAGGCTTTAATGTGGGTTCAGAATTCTTGCAAAAATTTGGCAGCTGATATTTCTGAAGGAGAGGGGAAGAAAAGCTCTTTATTGCAAAGTTAAGAAGCAAATATAAAAGCTCGATTCATTGTAAGCAATTGGTGTGGGTTTCTAAGGCTTACAGTTTTGTGACAGCTCTCATGAGCATCCAGAAAAGTGAAATATGATGTTTTGCCCAAGAAAAACAGAAGTTTGAATTGGTGCTTATGCTATCAGTGCTTTCCCGAGCCTACCAGTTGCTGCGGGACTTTTTGTTTTTAATTCTAGAGTCATCGTGTCTCTTAATGAACTCTTCCTCAGCAGTATGACTGCTGTCATCAGTCAGATCCTCAAATGCAAAGAAATTTTGCTTCAAAACCTTAAAAACAGGTACCTGAGGATAGTCACCACTGGACGTATGGCCAGATGCATGGCTTCTGCAGCTGAATGTTGCTGATGAGACACGTTTGCTCCTGTAAAAAAAAAGGAGTTGTTATTACTTCTGTTTCTTGAGGCAATTCCTGGCAGAAAAGGCTGGCTCAGCTTCCACATCTCGCCTCCTCCAGACCCTCCTTCATCTGCAGTGCCTGGTGCTCAGCAGATTCCCCTTTCCCAACCCCCAGCAGTTTTGCCCAGCCGGAGGCACAGATGCCCCCCGCTCCAGCCTGCAGTAGGGCGGGGGGGAATCCATCTCCCTGCAGCTTCCCAGGGGCCATGCTGTCGGATGCTTCTGGCTCCACAGGGCTGGCGCGCTGTTCCTGCCAGCCCTGGCAGGGGTCCACACTCCTGCCATCTTCAGTTCTCCATGGATGGCAGAGAAGCCCTCCAGGTCTGGGCTGAGCTGCAGGCATCACCCTGAGGGCCCTCGCACCGATTCCCAGGCTGAGCTGGCGAGCTCCCCTCCCTGTGCTCCTCTTGCAGAGCACGGGAGTCACTGCAGGAGGAGGGAAGTACCTCGGTGTTTGTGATAGAATCTCCTGGTGTTGCTCCCTTTTTGATGTTGGGCAGCGCTCCATCGTAGGGCTGATGACTTCCTGAGCCCTTGTATTAGCATCCCCAGGTTTAAATTATCCATTAATCCTTGAGCTTGAGAATAGGTTTCACCCTGAGAACCCAAGACAAAAAGGAGACAGTGTTGATTTAATTTTGGGCACGAAGGGTGTGCTGTTTCAAAGAGGAATTCACAGGGCAGTCTGTGGCAATGGTGATCTTTTATTCTTAGACCACTAAGCAGAAACAGAAGGGAGTGAATTGTCCATTGTTTGCTGTTCCCACCCAGGCAGATTGATCTCATTGTCGTGTGGCAGAAGTCACATCCCCAAATCTCTGTGCCACAGCTTATTTCCAAAGGCCTTAAACTGATGTCCTGACACGGTAGCTTTCAGAGCGAGCATTTAGTTTTTGTAATACTGCATTTTGATATTCGGGCATACAAGCAATGTGTCCTGGTTAAATGGAAAACGTGACTAGTGTAAAAGGAATTCAAAAAGTTTATTAGTTTTAGGTTGTGTTGTCCATTAAGCCTCACCAAGCAGAGCATAAGGCTTGGTGATCAGCATTACCACCGTGCTTATCTTGGGTAAGCATAACCATTGAGTCTGGGTTCTTGGATTGATCAAAAGCAGTTTTTCCAGTTTCTGCACTGCCTCTGTGTGACAGTGTCCAAGAAACATTTCTGAGTTCAGTTATGAGTTTAAAACCTTTCAGTAAAAGCCCTCAGGAGAGGATGGTGGTGGTGTTGATACATGGGGAAGAAGGGGGCTGCATTGTTGCTAGAAGTGTGAGACCAATACTGTGCATCGAGAATAATAAATTCTTTTGCACTTGCATCTACATACGTTAGTGACATTTTGTCTGAGATAATAGATTTGTGCAGTTAGGAATGAAAGAAGAACCAGGCCCAGGATCCTGTTATTTTTGGCACTTCTCAGGGACTAATAAATCTGTAACTACTAAAAGAAGGTGGTTCGATCGGAGCATCCCAAATACACTTTCTGGCACAGGAATTCCAATTCTAGGGAACTTGCTCAGGAGGAACAGTGTTCTGGGAACAGAAATGTTGGAAATGCAGAAAGAAACATCCTGTTTTTCTGAAAGGGTTGGTTATTCTGGTGAGAAAAACACATTGGAATGAAAAAAATAGGGATGGGGATCAGTTTTCCCGGAGTTAAACACATTCTTGCAGCACGGAATTAAGCCAAGCTTGTCACCCTGCAATCAGTACTAACAGGTTTCGCCCTATATGAGAGATGTTCTCCTTTGCTCTCCCCCAAAACTTGTGCCAGGGACAGCATCAGGCCCACCTGATACGGTTGAGCTGCCTCGATAGCTTTGCTTACTGTAGGGCCAGTGCTGAGCTGCATCCTGCTGCGTACCATAGCTCGGGGCTGTGCCGGGAAAGTCTTGCTCCTGCCAGAAAAGAAAGCCAGGAGAATAGGGAGGAATATTTATGTCAAGAGTTTCCTGCTTCCTACAGCTGATACCTGGGCGATACCTATGTGCCTGTTTGCACAGGGTGCCTCTCGCAGCCCTGCCTTTGCCAGCTGGGGTTGTAGCATGCTGCAGCGGGGGGAGCAATGACTGGTGAGAAAAGAAGCTCTTGGTCTACATGTGCAGGGAAATCGTTAAGTAGAGGGAAAGTCTTGGTTTAGGAGCTGTAGCTGACTCCTCTGGTACCCTGAGCTGGCTGAGGTGCACTTAGACCTGGATCTAAAGCCTGCATGGCTTTGTTTGCAAAACAGGCAGGCTCTGACCCTCAGGCAGGTCCCCCTGGGTGCTGGGGTCCCGGCTGCTTTGCTGAGGGGGTGGATGCTGCGAGGCCAAAGGAGCTGCTCCAGAGAGCTGGGAGAAGCTGTCTGCTTGCTCCCCGCACACTGGGACGGCTGCGGGAATCACTCCAAAGCAGATCCTGGACCCAGAGAGGGTGTTTGGCCCTGCGTGTGGCTCAGTGCAGCATGACGCCAGGTGTCACGTAGGTTCCTGCCTGCTGGGCTGCAAAGCCCCTCATGCCATTGTCTTGCCTGCACAGTGGTTTTGGGATGTTGCTGCTGCGGCTTGATGGGCTGGAAGTAAGTGGGAGCAGCTGTGCTGCTGCGCACAGGGAGGAGAACAATGAAATGTTTCGGGAAATGTTTTCACAATACTAAAAAATGTGCATTTCATTTCTGGGGAAGAAGAGGGGAAGCCACTCTGTGTGTTTTGCAGAACCTGCTTATGGCAAGACTTCAGCCTTAGTCATGAAGAGCTGGGAAAGATGGGCAGGAAGGGGAGCTTGGTCTTGAAAGGATCAAAGTCCCTGGGTCAGAGACCCCACTGAGCTGGAAAAGGAGCTGAGGTGACAGCTGGGGGCATGGGACCTCCAAACCAACGTGGAGCTTGAGGGTGCTGGGGTCTGGGATTTCCATTTAGACCTCTCTCAGCAAAGCATTAGGCAAACACTTGCCACCTCTCTGGCTCCACTGAGGTCCATCTGGCAAGAATTTGAGTACACTTTGAAGCCACTTGACCTTTTTTTGAGGTGTGGGCAGTGGCAGCGGTGGCGTCCTCTCCTGGTACCCCTTCTGGAGACCATCTCTGATGAAAGCGGTTTGGTAGAGGGGAAGCTTTTGTCTGTTCTTCTTCACTTTTCACAGCCTGTGACTCAGCCCTCTCAGCAACTTCCCTTGTGTTCATCACTTCATCTCTGCCTCAGTGCTTCCCTGGGTGACCCTAACAACCTTCCGTTTCCAGTTCGCTTTCATTTTGCCCTGCTTTCTCCAGAATCACAGTGGCACAGCTGCTTTTCAGGGGAGAGGTCCTTTTCAAAGGTGTTTCTTCTGTGTCTGCTTTGACTTGACTTCCCTGCACAGCTCAGCAGACAATCTTGCATTCATCTCACACTGGCTATTTTCTCCTGACCCTCTTTCTTCTCCTGCTCCACCTCCCTCTCTCTTTTGTGCAGGACTTCTTGAACTGCTTCTGGCTTGCTTCGAGGATGTACCAAATCCCTCTTTCATTAGTCCATGAAGCATCTATTTGAGGTTCACTTGCTTTTCTTTCCAGTTTTCTAGGAAAACATCCCTGGACTGTACGCAGCCTGGGGCAGAAGTGTTTTTTGTGTGTATCCCCTTAGACATTCTCATAGTTGAGATGCAAAGACCCTTTCCCTTCTGTCCAAAGTAAGAGAGACTTGTGCTCTGTAGATGGGTCATCTTCTTGCCAGCCAGTACACCACATAGCCTGAGAGAACCCAAAGTCAATGCCTCTTTCCTGTTAGTCTCTGAAGGGATGAATTTGGAAAAGCTTCTTCCCCTCACCATCTTCTTTTGCAAGTCATCTCTCTGCTCTGCAGGGGGTTAAAAAAAAAAAAAGCACATGGTCTGGATATTGTGTGCTAGGAGTTTCCTTTTCACAGCTCTCAACTCTTGTGTGTGTGCAGGTGACCAGACCTCCTTCCGAGTTCAGGTTCGGCAAGTGGAGGACTATAAAAAAAAAAAAGCACATGGTCTGGATATTGTGTGCTAGGAGTTTCCTTTTCACAGCTCTCAACTCTTGTGTGTGTGCAGGTGACCAGACCTCCTTCCGAGTTCAGGTTCGGCAAGTGGAGGACTATCCCGTGGACCTCTACTACCTGATGGACCTCTCCCTGTCCATGAATGACGACCTAGATAATATTCGCAATCTGGGGACCAAGCTGGCTGAGGAGATGCGGAAGCTCACTAGCAATTTTCGGCTGGGGTTTGGCTCTTTTGTGGACAAAAACATTTCACCTTTCTCCTACACAGCACCAAGATACCAAAACAATCCCTGCATTGGGTAAGTGGTAGGTGTACCCCGAAGGGACGAGCCCTGTGTTTGCACAGAGCCTGGCTGCAGTCTTCTCTTCCCATTCTTGCTTTAAATAACGAACCACTCTTAAGCCCTGGCTTTGGGGAATGCTGATACGGCACAGCTGTTGCTGTGATGCTCCAGAGGGATTCAGAATAGGACAGCTTCCAATTTTGCAGTGGCTGTTGGGAGATCTCTGCATCTAGAGATGGGAAACTGTTGTATCGGGAGTCTGAAGCTATTTTTAAGTACCTGAAGAGGATGCAGGCCTAGCAGGCATTTTTACAAACTTTAAGAAAAAGGAGTAAAAGCCAGAAATTCCTGATGGCCGATCCTAGCTTTGACTCATAGTTTGGCCTTGAGTAAATCAATTTAGCTTTTTGTCTCCATTTACAGATAAGGAGACCAAGGCAACGTAAGTCCTTCCCAACAGAAGCGTTTGGGGGAAGTGAGCCTGTAGTACTGATTAAAGAGTTCTTGTAAAGTGTTTTGAAGATGTCGGGCAGATTTTTTCATCTTTATCGCTGTGGAAGGAAAGCAAACTGGCAGTTGCAAAAGGCACACATGATGTGGTTTGCTTTGCAGTGATTTCAGAGCCCATTTCTCACCATTAAGCACATCATCTCCCAGCACTTTCCAGACGCTGGTGCTGCTGCAGGGGTTGGCAGACAACAGGTACAGCAAATGAAGTGTCTGGATAACCAATATTTTTTTTTTTTTTTTTTTTTGTTTGCTTTAGCATCTTTGCTAGAGTATTTTGTTTGCCTTTTAACCACCAGAGTCAGGACCAAGCCCACGGAATTGGGGGTTCTGCCAGAGTGAAATTGGGTGTAGTGGAGGGTGTCCAGGGTTTGGATGTTGGCACAAAAGGATGATTACAGCAACAAGTGCCCTCCTGGGAGAATGTCATTGTTGACGCCTTCACGGTCCCCACCTTCATCTCATCCATTGCTGGGGTCAGTAAGGTTAGCACTTTTATTTGAGCCATTTGTGGATATTTACACTGTAAGGTCACC
This sequence comes from Buceros rhinoceros silvestris, assembly GCF_000710305.1. Classification (NCBI taxonomy): domain Eukaryota; kingdom Metazoa; phylum Chordata; class Aves; order Bucerotiformes; family Bucerotidae; genus Buceros; species Buceros rhinoceros. The sequence continues at coordinate 51,503 of NW_010388941.1, read as the reverse complement.
ATGCAAATGGATGCTTAGCTCTGTGAGTGTGCATCCTTGAAGTTTCCCATGTGAGAGGTGTTTCTAGGCCCACTTTTGGCACTGTCCAAGTGTTTGGCATCTTGTTGCACTTTGACCATTTACCAGAGAAAATTGTCTGTATTCAATTTTCACCAGTTCTGTCCAGAGAGGAAAGTCAAATGGATTTTAACACTCACAACTCGTGCTTTGGCCCCAAAGTGTAGCCAAAAGTGACCACATTGACTGAGCCAGGGAGGTGGCTCTGCCACTGTGGCACTGTTCACCAGGCACTTTGTAGCTCTTTCACCAGAAATTTAGCATGGCTCAGAGGGATGCTCTCTGTCATCTCTGTTGTTCTCAGTCTCCATCACCCACTCATGTTGTTCCTGGGCTGGGGACAGGGCTTTGCTCCAGCTGGAGAAACCTCAGAAACTTTGGCTGGTGTGTGATTTAATTCAAGAGACATGGCTTTTGCTGAGTGAAGCAGTGTGAAATGTGCGGGAGAGGATGGAGCTGGACAGCTCTGCAGCAAGGTGTGCCTGAAACTGATGATGCCTTTTCATCATGGGGATCCAGAGCTGTCATCTCAGCTTTTCCCACCATGACCAGGCTGTCTGCATGTCCTCTTTTTTTGTTTTGTTTTTTTGTTGTTGTTCATGGGTTACATTAAACCAGCCTGCTCTTCTGGGTTTCCTGGGAAGGCTTTCCCAAGGCAGCTCATCTGGTGGGTGCCAGCTGTCTCCTCTTCGTCCAGACCAGGGGTGCTGGCTCCCTGTTGTTCTCCGGCAGCAGCGCCGTTCCCTGCCCGCTCAGCGAGCCGGCTGTTGCTGCTGCCCAGTGGCCCGCTGAGGTGGCAGTGAGGTGGGTTGTCAGGTGTGGTTTTGTTTGCAGCTATTTCTATTGTCAAGGCAGGCTTTGTCCAGAGGCCTGCTCGCATCTAAGAAAAGCTGCATGTAAACGTGAGCTGTGGTGGATTTTTGATCCTGATTCAGGCTCTCTTCTCCTTCTCAGTGACGGCTGTCCTGCAGCTCTGGGTGGAGTGCAGCCCTGTTTTCATGTGGAGGCTGGCTGGGATCCCTGGTGCCTCCTTCATTTCACTCCAGCTCATGTTCTCATGCCTGCTTCTGGCTCAGCATCCTGGTTGGGACCTCCAAGGGAGCCAGGACGTGGCCTCTCACAACCGTGGTGTCATCCAAGAGAGATAGGAAGGACACAAACATTGAATTTGAAAAGA
>NW_010388941.1:47703-49723 GCF_000710305.1 Buceros rhinoceros silvestris | reverse complement strand
CTTGCATAGTCACTCAGATATCCACAGATGTCCTGCTACTGCCTGCAGCTTCTACCAGCAAACCTGGACTGTAAAACAAGCAAAAAAAAAATTAAATTATACGCCTTCTTGGGAGGTGGCACCCTAGAGTGTGTCAGTGCTCTCTTTCTGCACCAGGGCTCTGGCAAACCGAGCACCCAGATCTATCATATGGGTTAAGGGCTGCTTGCTGAGACCCTGCAGTCCAGAGGTTTCAGACATGGCAAACTCCTTGCCTTGGCCCTAGATGTGAGCAGGATGGAAGTCTGAGCACTGGGCTGATTGCAAGGGATGGCTCTAATTGCCAGACGGGCTCAGGGCAGTGGGTCCTGGCCTGTGGTTAGGTGTGTGCATGGCTATGGGGGTGCAAATCCCTGCTCTGGGGTCCCTTGTGAGGGGTTTGAGTTCCCAGCGGTGGTAAATCTTAGATATTCCTTTGTGCGAAAAGCCTCTTACAACATAGCCACAGTGGGTCATGTGTCAGCAGAGACCTTTAATTGTTCTCCAGGTTTTATTTTTGAAGATAAGAGTGAATTAGTGCCAGCCAACTCCTTTTTAAACACATTTTCTTCTTAACCCTTCTTGTCCCTCTCCCCCGCACACACTCACTGATTTCCCATGCCCCAGGAGCTGCTTGGCTGAGCTCTCCTGGCCACGCAGCAAGAATCGGAGCTGCCTCCTGATAGTTTTGTGTGGAAAAAGAAGTTTTCCTGGTAGCCTGCCGAGGCATTTCTCTGCCTCAGGGTGCCACACCTACCTTTCTGCTGCAGTGGAACTCTGAGAAGCAGGGAGGGCGATTGGCATGTGCAGTGGGTGCAGGCTGGCATGTATTGCCAAGAGAACTGCATAACAGAGCGAAAATGCATGTTGAAAACTAGGGGAAGGGTAGCTCTCAGCAATGATGCTCCTGTGTGATGCCTTTTGACACCAGCCCACTGGTTTGCAGACATGTGGCATGGCTCTCACCACCCTCCCAGGCTGCTGCCAAAACACGCCCTCCCTATCACTGTGGGTCACATCCTGCACTGCGTGAGAACACTGCTTTATAGGTGCTGAAACGGCAGAGCTGTGTGGCCCAGGGTGAACTGGTGCTTGGGGTCTCCACTCACAGCTTACATGGAGAGAGATGTTCAGTCTGGTGAGATCTCTGGAAACTTCAGTTGCTCAAAGCCCCTGGGGGAAACAAAAATAAAAGGCTCTACTATAGGGTTTTGGTAGGTAAATACCCAGAAATCAAAGTTTCCAAAACATGAAGCCTTGTGGAAGTATTTCATCCCTCTGAACAGAAATTTGTAAACCAACGTGGTAGAGCCGGGAGCTTCTGCAGCTGTTGGCTGCTGGTGTGGATCCTCACAGCTGACCACACTCCTCTGTTCCCATTGCAGTTACAAGCTGTTCCCCAGCTGTGTCCCATCCTTTGGCTTCCGCCACCTCTTGTCCCTAACGGATAAAGTTGACCGTTTCAATGAAGAAGTTCAGAAACAGAAGGTTTCCCGCAACCGAGATGCTCCAGAGGGCGGTTTCGATGCGATTTTGCAGGCTGCTGTGTGCAAGGTGAGTCATTCTTGACTTCTGGGATTTTGAAGTAAAGCAAAAGAGGAGGAGGGTTCTTCTGCTTTGTTCTTGGTCCAGGGTAAAGCTTCAGTATGCTGTTGCTTGCAAGGAACTACTAATTTTTTTTCTTGCAGAAACCATGAAAAATGCCTAGAAAATTAGAAGCTATTGTTTTCAGGTGCTTTTGTACATGAACAGCCAAAGAAGAAAAAGGTTAATATTTTTCTAGTTTAAAGGGGTAATAAGGGAGCTTTTGCACATGCAAATTGAGGGCTGAGATTGCATCACGTGGTTAGACTTGTAGGTGCTGATCCCTGAGCATCTGGGTCGAAATCCTTTAAGATTCACATACACTTGTGTGTGCAGCAGCACCGTGTTGCAGCTCAGTGCCTTTCTTGTGTGTCAAACACATCTTGCAGTGGTTGACCTATTTTTCTGAGGATTGGAG
>NW_010388941.1:46875-47621 GCF_000710305.1 Buceros rhinoceros silvestris | reverse complement strand
TTGGATGTCATGCCTGCTGCTTGTACCTGCCCCCTTTGTGTGTGGAGCATCTCTGAGTGCTGATGGCCTGCTCTCTGTCAGCAAAACTGGAGCAGTTAGCAGTAATTAAAGACAGCGTTCATTAGCTTGGTGCCTTGTTAGCCATGCCCTTAGGGTTTTTTGAGAAGCCTCCTTGAAGATCTTTCTAGAACAAGTAGGCAGATTGCTCCTTACCCCTTTGTGTGTCAGGGATGGAAGTGTTTGTTCTCCTCTGCTGCGTGGCTAAGCTCATTAGGGAAGGCTGTTGCTTCTTCCCCTCTTGACATACAGTTTGGTTTTTGCTTGCTCCAGCCTTGTGTAGTCCTTTTGGGTGCGTTTTCTTCTGGATCTGGATTTTGGGAGCTAGGAGATAGGCATTGTCTGCAGGAGTGGTGGGATGCAGGCTTGTGGGAAACCAGATCTTCCCTTGGCTGGGCTGGCTTCATTTAAGCTTCATGCCTTTGGCAGGACTGAACCTGCCCCGCTGGATCTCATGCCACTGAACAGTCATCTTCCTTCACCCAGCCTGACAGATATTGTTGTTGGCACAGCTACAGATCAGCTCCTGATACTCGTCTGGGCATAAAGTGCTTCTCAGTTTTGGAGATGTGGATCTCATGGTTAGAGCAGAGTCGTCACAGGATGGTGACTCAGTTATGTCACCCTCCATGTGGCGTTTTGCAGTCCCTTCCACCATGTTATTGCAAAACTGGGACAATGTTTCCCTA
>NW_010388941.1:36065-46812 GCF_000710305.1 Buceros rhinoceros silvestris | reverse complement strand
CTACAGTGCAGAAATACTGTGGCCTGTATCACAAGAGCTTGTTTTGGAGGAGTTGGTGGAAGGCAGGAGACCTGCAAGACATTTTCTACACATTTGTGCCAGTCTCAAACTATTGGTAAGGACCAAAATCTTTGACTGTGATTCTTGCGTGTGCAGCCTGATTCCTTCTAAATTCAGAAGATGAATTTAGATGCTGGCACCATTCAAATTCAGGACTGAGCAGCCTCTAGGAATGGTGAGCAGAGGTGAGCGTGTGCACTTGCAGGGCTCTTGGCATCACATGGCAGGTCACAACAGGAATTTCTGCATCCGCAGTGGTTGATTAATTACCGGAGCTTGGGTGTGGGAAAAAGTCCACAGGACTGGCATGTGAGGCAGGAGAACTGGTTGCGCCATAAATTGCGCTGCCACTTGCTGGGTGGAGCAGCTGCCTGCTGGTAGCAGCATGAGCAGCAAACGCTCTGTCTGTCCAGAGTTAGAACAATCAAAACTTCGAGCCAGCTGATTGACTTCCTAAGTCCCATAGCCAAAATGGGAACTTAGTGATTAATTTCCCTCGCGGTGGCCAAATGATGGTCCAAATCAGTCAATGGCTGTGGGTTGTGGTGGGACTGAACACCACCACGGTGGATGGGTGAAGGTGGCTGACATCTAGGGTGGCAGCGAAGTGCTGCTTCCTGGCAAGGATGCTCTTTGTTGCAATGAAGGATGCTTTGCATCCAGCAGCGATTAATGAAGTATCATGGAGACTAAACCCTGCATAAACTAGTTTCTAGTAACTTGGGAACTGTTTTCCTTTGGTGCAGGGAGAGCAGTATACGGATACCTTGGTGGCTTATGGGGTGGTTTTTCTCATCACTGCTGTGGTACCCCATTGCATCTCGCTGGCATGCTCCAGCTTTTTCCAGCTTTCACCCTCTATCATACTCAAACCCCAAGAATCAGGGCAGTGATGGCCTTAGAAAGTACCCTGCCTTCAGGGCAATGCAGCATATTGACGAGGAAGTACTTTGTGCTCAACGGCAGAGTTTGTCACATCAAGGGGGATGTCCAGGGAGAGCTGGTCGTGGCAGAGCCTTGCTGTTTTCAAGCCAGTGTCCAAGTGTGGTCTTCTCCCTTTCAAGCGCTGAGGTGTCAGAAACAATACCCACTCTGTTGACTAGGTGTTTTTATACTGTAATTCATATAAAGCATTTCTTCTGCATGAGCTATCTAAGAGCTGAAGTCGTTTTTTTGGCCTGCTTTTCAGCCCAAGGAGGGGGAACGTTTGTACAGCCAACACTGGCTAATGAGCAGGCCCAGGGTTTGGCTTCTTGCTGAAAGATGGAGATATGGTAAATGTTATTCTGGAGGCAATGAAAGAGCCAGAGACAATAAGCCTTTATCCTGATGCTAAAATGATAAGCCAGGAATATTAATCAACCTTCTGTCATGACGTTTTTCCATTTGCAGTATTTTGGTTTTCTGCCATTCTTTAAGTGCAAGTATCGTATGGTTTGGTGGTATGTAAAAGTTTCAGATCTTACATACTAAGATGCAGCAAGGAGATAATATTGGATTAGAAAATAAAGTGTCTTTTGGAATGGTTTCAATTGGTACTTGCTAGACAGCGGTACGTGGAGATGGCCGCGGCATCTGGGAGGCACTGACGTGCCTTTCAGAGCTACACCAGACAAAGGAGGTTTTGGCTTCGAATCCCTAAGACATACTTGTCTTGCACCTGTATTGGTTTCTTGCTTCCAAAAAATGTCTGCACCTGCAAAACTGGTGAAGTTTTAGACATACTGACGAATCCAGGGAGGTCTCTTGGTAGTTGATATCTTGGCATCGAACCCTTTTTATTCAGTGCCCAAAGCATAAATGTAGATACTTATTTCAGGCTTGGAAATACTGATGCAGGGTTTTGCAGCCTGTTCAGTAGAAATTTGGATGGCTGTGCTGTGCTGAAGCAGCTGTGGAAGGTTTGCCAGTCGCTGTTGGCTGTGAGGCATGAGAAGTTGGTCTTTTGGGGTATGGGAGGCAGCTGCAGCTGGTCGTAGGAGTAAGGGCAGGATCTGTGGCATGCCCAGCCCTGTGGAGACACATCTTCCCAACTCTGCTTTGGGTCAGGTCCCACCCCTGCTTTCAAAGTCCCTCATATCCCATGAGGATCAGAAACCAGATGAGGAGACAGATGTCAAAGCAGGTTTTTCTGTTCAACAGCCCCGGTCCAGTAAAAATAAATGAAAGTCCCTTTGGTTATTTGTTTTAAACGGAACAAAGTGCAGCTCTGGGTTTGGCGGTGGAAACTGCATGTTGAAGAGCTGTATTTTCCAGTGCCTGGAAGCCACTGGCAGCATGAGATGCGGCGGCTCCTCGATTTGCCAGCTTCTCCAGGTGCTTTTTCCATAAGTCTCCAGTGGTTTTGGGGTGGCATCTGCACTGGCTCAGCCACACCATCAGAAACACCCTGGTCCAATGCTCTGAGGCACCAGATGCTCTCAGTGCCCAGATATTGGCACCGACACTGTGGATGCCTATTGCTTTTTGGAAGTGAGTTCCTGAACTCAGCAACCAAAGCAGTTCTGATACTGTTTATGTGGGAAGGTGTGTGTTGGAGGCGTGGAGAGTTTGTCTGCAAAGGGATGCTTGGCCTGTCATTAAACTGGGGCCTTAGCAGGCAGGTGAACAGCAGCATCACCTCTGAAGCAGCTTCGTACCGGCTGCTGGAATGCAGCTTGTTTTCTTTTTGCGTAGCAATTTTCTAGGGAAATGAAACTCAGATTAAACCTTTTAATCTCTTTGTGAGTTTCTTAGCCTCAGTTTAAAAAAAAAATCAGCTTTGGATTCGCAAAGAGAAGTGAACTGGGTGGGCTTCTGTCTGGTGGCTGAGTAGACTGAGAACTGCCTCTTGCGTTGATAGAGCCATAGTAACTTCAGTCCTTAAGAAATTACATTTTGGCATGAAGATTTTGCCTTTTGTCCAGTGAAATGGCTCCTGCTTCCCAGAGAGCAAAAAAGTCCTCATTGCTCATTGAGCTGGACTGTGATGTGCTGGTACACGGCAAAGGATGTCTGTTGCCAAAGATTTCTTCCTGTGGCCTTATTTGCATTGTGTGTATCTTTAAAATGCCGTTAAAGGACCCTCTGCAGTAGGGAGGAAAAAGAAATCTACCCTGGAATAGCATCCCTGAAGCAAGAGTTATATTTATTGGCAAGATTAGCAGACTTTGGGCTATGACTCACATTTGCAGGCGGAAATTGCGCTGGCAGCCGTGATTCTGCATCATTCTGCCTGCTCTGCCCTCTTGCCCTGCCCACACCAGCGCTTTCCATAGGAAGTGTCTTTGCAGCCAGGCTGCTGTGTGTTAATGTAAAACAAAGCAGAGTTCAGATTTTGCTTAAATAAGCTGAGCAGTAAGCTCTGGAGAAGTTGGATATATTCATCTGCACCATGTTCCTGTCAGTGAGCTCTTACTAGCTTTTCCCTCAGTCCTTCCCAAGGGATTTGCACTGTCTTGCTCCCAGCCTGGGGCTGGAGGGAGGGGGATGCTGGATGTATGTGGGAAGGGAAGGTGTGGGGCTGCATCTTTGCTGGCAGACAGACAAGGTTGCCCAAGGGATTTGCACTGTCTTGCTCCCAGCCTGGGGCTGGAGGGAGGGGGATGCTGGATGTATGTGGGAAGGGAAGGTGTGGGGCTGCATCTTTGCTGGCAGACAGTGAAGTGTGGCCAGCCCAGGAAGCAGCTCTGGAGATGGGCCTTCTGGCTCCTATCCACTGCAGCAGGATCTCCCTGCAGTGGTTGGCAGGCGGGACCTCAGCCTGCCTGAGTTGGCATGAGCTGGAAGCGGGAGCAGCCAGTGAGCACAGGGAGTGTGCTGCAGCACTGTGGTTTCCAAAACTTTCCTTTGGGCTTCTCTGTTTCCCTCCACTTCCATTGCAACAGACAGCTTCAGTGTGCTGTTGTAGGCACAGCAATGCTTCTTGGGCCGATGCAAAGCCGGCAGCCTGAAGAAGTTCAGTGGGAGGGAAACATTTATCCACTAAACGTTATCTCTTGGTTTGGAAAGAAATCTATCCCTGCATCTCCCTCCATGCAAAGATGGTGATAACGGCTGGTGCTTGCACAGGGTGTCTGTGCCTGCTCGTGGGTGCACCAAAGCCAGCCCCTTGGGCAGGGACCTCGCTGTATCTCACAGCTCAGAAGCAGCGCTCATGAGTGGGTGGCGATGAAACTGCTGATTGGGGATATTGCAGCTCTCGCTGTTGCCTTGCCCACTCTGCAGAGCTGAGGGAACAAGGTCAGATTAAATGTGTCTGGAGGAATTTGGCAGGTCTCCTTTGGCTATACAGGTAGCTGAAATTCTTTTTCTTGGATCTTGGATCTTGGATCTGGGTAGAGGAGGTCTGGTGGACAGTCAATATACCTTCTCATGCCTTTTTAAGTAAGTGCATTGAAAGGAGATACTGGGAAATGCTAGATGGGCCCCTGACATTTTGTTTTCTTGCCAAGGATGGGTGGACAGGACTACAGAGCTCTTCTAATTAGTGCTAACGGGTTCTGCTGCTGGGTGGGCGCATGGCTGGAACCATGTGCAGGGTGAGGGGCAAAGCTTGGGCTTGGCAGGGCCGGACCAGCCATCTCACAGGTTTGTTTTCCCCCAGGAGAAGATCGGCTGGCGTAAGGAGGCCTCTCACCTGCTGGTCTTCACAACAGATGACGTGCCCCACATAGCACTGGATGGGAAGCTGGGAGGACTGGTGCAGCCCCATGATGGCCAGTGCCACCTGAATGAAGCCAACGAGTACAGTGCGTCCAGCCAGCTGGTGAGAGGAGACACGGGGGCCCATCCCCTAGTGACCTCTAGGTGTTGGTGGACCTCTCTGGACACCAGCCATTCCTGACTCCAGCAGCCTTTGGCAAACACACATCCTGACCAACATGATTTCATCTGCTTCTGCAGTACTCAAATAAAATTTGTGGTTCCTTTCATGCATCCCCCACAGTGAATGCTTCTGTGATGCTCAGAATGAGTTAGGGCTTAGTGAATTCCTTCAGGGCTCATTGCACAGTAACTTGGTGTCCTGAAGAGCATCAGATTTTGCCTGCATAGTGTAGAGAAAACCTAAAATACGTCATCCCTTTTCTAGAATGTCCAGTGGACTGGCAGCTTCTCACTGGGAAGGCTGAGTCTACCTTGATGTGGCTACACTGTTGAGCACAAAAGGATGCTTCTAGTATTCACAGCCTTTGAGCACAACACCAACACAGATCTTAGTGATAGATAGACAAACTGGCCCTTTTTTAAAATTTAAATTCAGTGGAGGAAATTTCTGGGGTGAATGAGCACTTGCCTGCTCCCTGATGGTCACGTCCTTCTGCAGAAGGGTGCTTTGTTCATCAGATCACAAGCACTACATAGGATTTGTGTTCCTGCATGTGTGTTGCCTCATAACGGGAGGTGTTTCTGTTGGTGAAGCTGGGATCCTTGGTGAAACCCTCCCTCCACCCACCTCGGCAGTCCTAGCAGGCATATGTGGACTGGAGTACAGCCCCTGGACTGACGTGGGGCTGTGCTGGGGAGCTGGCGTGGGGATGCTGCCTTGGCATTTAAGTCTTGGAGTCTCTCAATCTGCCCTCCAGTCTGCAAGCAAATGAGGTGATTTCTTGGAGGACAGCACTTCAGAAGCAGCCTGGGATTTTCCTGCTTTTTCCCTGCTTTGCATCCCTGCAGATAGCAGCCAGCCTGTTAGACATGTGCATCTGCTGATGGCAAAGCAGAAAGAGGAAGAAAGAAATCTAGTGTTTCAAGTGTTGCTACAACTAATGATGTTGTCAGTTATATATTCTAGTGAAAGGTGCAGCAGAGTATTTCAGGGATGACAGAATTTTTATTATTACAGCTGGAATTGTGCTGGTACATCAGGAACTTTGTCCCACAAGAAAACATGCCACGTTTCTGGAATGAATTTTGCTGTTGGGAGGATAAGAGTGATGAAATCAGTCTTTATTTCTGTGTTACCCTTCAGTCTTTCTGTGCCCCTAGGATTATCCTTCCCTGGCACTTCTTGGGGAGAAACTTGCTGAAAACAACATCCACCTCATTTTCGCTGTTACAAAAAGTCATTACGTCCTGTACAAGGTAAGCACCACCAAGCTGCCTGGGCTGGGGGAGATTTAAATGTCTCCTGTAAGCATCTTCCTGCTGGCACTGTGGAGCGGAGGCTCCTGCAAGTGCCCGTGTGTGCAGCCACGTGCTGCTGGTAGGGCCGGCAGGGCCAGGCAGATGCGGGCAGGCAAGGCTCAGCCTGCTGTCCCTCCTCGTCTGTGTTCTCAGCGAAAAGCACTAAAGCTTCTTAGAGCAAACAGATGTAGATGTTAGAGAGCGTGTGAAGACCGAAAATAGACTGCAGGTTAATCTGGATGGTCGGATGGCTGCCAGCCGTGTGGCGTGTGAGGGAGCAGGAACCTGTTCAAGCCATTCTGCAGTGACTCAATCCCATTACCTAATGGCGCGCAGTCCTTCTGCCCAGCTGTGTTTTTCCATCACAGAGTCCAGGGCCCCACACACCACACACAATTTGAACTCCTTTGCCATCCCTGTTCTCCCCTCCGATAGGAAAAGATGTCCTGAGCTGCAAGGGCTGGCCTGTGTCTGGAGCTGCCCCACAGGGTTCCGCTCCTCAGCAGATGTAGGGGAGGTGTTTCAGGCGGGGTTGCTTTCAGAAGCCTCAGCTCTGGCTCTTGAGGCTCCAGCAAAAACAACAAGCAGCCACGTTGCTATGGTCAAGATGCTGCTGCTTGCCCCTGGAGAGCAAAAGGGCTGAGCTCATTCCCCACCCGCTCTCCTGGGGATGCTCGGGGTTGTGAGGCGAGATGGGGCAGCCACACCTCCCTCCCTGCCCTGCTGGCTCTTGTGAGTGCACAGCAGCTGGGGCTTGCCCCCTCAGGCAGCAGACTCATGTCCGTTGGTCCCTGTCCTGTGGCCAAGAGCTTTGTTTAGCATTCAACATGCCATGCTTTGCCCTCAAAAAGCTCTGTGTTAATGGGAGCCAAGCTGTACCATATACACCACCAGACGATGGGGCAGGGTGTGTGGCCAGAGTCCTTGGCACGGGGTCGGTCCCTTCTTGCCCTCTGTTTTCCTCTCCGTATCTCAGCATTTTCTTTCATTTTCTTTTTTTTTTTCTCTTTTTCAGAACTTTACTGCTTTGATTCCTGGGACAACAGTGGAGATTTTGCACAAAGACTCCAAGAATATCATTGAGCTGATTGTCAAGGCCTACAACGTAAGTGCATTTTAATACCACAGCTGCTGTCGTGTGAAGCGCCAAGAGCTCAGCCAGCTCGCCTCTCCCCACTGTATTCCACCCGGCTTGGTCGCCTCCCTCCCCAGCCCTCCACACACTGCCGGAACTGGGGCACCCACCCTGGGCAGGGACGCAAGGTGTGTGACATGGAGGAAGAGCACAGGGATACAACAGAGATTTCAGCCCATGTCCCTCATGTGCAGATGGATAAAAACTGATGAAAACCATTGGGAATCTAATGTCCCCACCCCTGCTCCCTCATCCTCTTTGCTTATCAGCTTTCCAGTGCAGCTGAAACCACTAGGATGCTGAGACCGAGGTGCCCCGTGGAAGGGGCTGTGTGGTGCAATCTGTTGATGAGACCAGGGTTGGTCACAGACTATGTTCAGCTGGGTGGTAGGTGCAGGCTGGGACCCCTGGGCATGCAGCTGAGAGCCAGCAGCTCCTGCATGTGCTGTGGGCAGCCAGGGGCCACGGGAAACCTGGTGCCCACCCAGCTCGTATCCTCTCGCTAGCTTTGGGTTTTTTTTCTGAAATGGAGGAGGAAATTCTCACTGAGGAAGAAGTCTAAAATTTCTGCTTCCCAAGTGGGAGTGAACCTTTTTTTAATTCTCAAGGAAAGGAAACTCTGACCCTGGAGAAATCCGTCATCTGTGACCATCTTCTCCTGCGGGGCGGCAGTGGCTGGTGCTTTGGGCTTGGGTTCAACCTCTCCTCATTAGTGATTTGGCCATCTCTGGTCCTCTCTCGTCTACTTCCCTCCACCAATGCATACATCAGACTTGCTCAGGGCCTGTATTACCCTCGAGATCCTTTTCCTCCAACTCTTCATCTTCCATCTCCTTTTTCCTTCTGCTCAGCATGCTGTTGCCTGTCCCTCATCCCGCAGGGTGTGAAGCAAAAGAGAACAGGGACTGCTTTTTTCTCTGCCCTCACTAACAAAAAAGCCCTTCTCCCAAATTATGACACAGCTAGAAGGTGGAAAGGCACCTGGAGGGCTGTGCTGGGGCTGTGCCTGGGCACATGGGCTGGGTTTGGACTGAAGGGAGCAAACAGGCCGCAGGTTTAAAAAACGCTTTCCTAAACCAAATCCAGGCAGATCTTGGATACTTTTCTCGTTACACCACCGATGGGTTTCCCATGGCAGGTGGCCTTCACCTCAGCCATCACTGGAGCTGCTGCCAGTTCAGGATTTCCTTGTTTTTACACTGAAATGACTATGTCTTTGAACTTCCCCTGGGCCATAGCAAACAGCTTTATTTCAGGCAAAGACGACGCTCCTTCTCAGGGCTGGATCCTTCCTCTAGTTCTCTCCAGCATCCTTCCCTTGTCCCTGAAGGCGCAGCAGTCCTGGGGACCACGAAAGAACGCAGTAGCAAAGTCTGCCATAGCCCTTCATGGTGGCTGCGGTGCTGGGAGAAGGTATTGCTGTGTAACGGTGCAAGGTGACTAATTTACATTTAAATTCAACAGGGCTAATAAGAGATCTTGACACTTGTGTAAGAACATCAGAAGGGCCCATGCAAGGTTATACCAAAGGCTGGCCTGGTGCCCTGTCTTCTGCTGTGCCCCAAATGAGATGCGCTGGGCAAGCAGATGAGAGGGCGTTATCAGCTAATTTCTGCAGGATAATTTTGGGCAGAGCAGTGTACTCAGCTTTACCAGCACACGCTGTATTCAGCCCGCAGGTGATGGATGCCCCAAATTGCCACCCTATGAACAGCTCCTCCGTTACAGCAGAAAGATGAGAAATTATTCCTTTCTTTCCTCAAGGGCTGTTTGGATTCATCTGCCCAAAACTCGTGTATTTCCTGCCTGTTTCCAAAAGCATTAGCTCTTTGCTGGTGTGTAAACCTGGGTTTTGTTATCATATGGACTGGCAAGAGGTCTGAATTAGTACTTTTTCTTAATCTGGCCATTTTGGTGAGGGTTCTAGACAAGGGGGAGATAGACAGAGCTGCAAGCTGGCTTTGGAAAATAAACATATTTGTACAAAAAGCTCCTTTTTTGAAAACCTTTGTTGTTTTTGGACACCACTCGTAAAAAAATCGGTTCCAGCCATTGGAAGAATTAAACAAAACAACCTCATTCCGACTTAATACTTAGAAATTACATTTTGTTTTTACTTAAGAAGTCTGTGTGTGCAGCAGGGTGGAGAGATGGGAAGCAGAAGAAAGGGAGTAAGACCATACCAAAACCGCTCCATTGGAAAATGTTTTTCAGTGTGAAAAGTTTTGCAAAGAGAATTTTCATTTATTTTTTCCTATGGTGGTGTTTCCAGCTGACACATCTGAAAGGATACTTCTTGTTTGGCATTTTCTCCTAAGAGGGAAAATACATTTTCTTCTGTCCAGTTGGCTGAAATCAGGAAAGCAGGACAGAGGTGGTATAGTTTTACACCTTCTCTGTGCTGTATGATGGACATCACAAGATGACTGCCAGTGGAGAATCACGCTGTGGGCTTCCCTAAGGGGCTGGTTTATGGGGAGGAGGAGGGGGAGATATGTGCACAAAGCTCTGACCTTTGGTTCAGAGATGCTCTATTTGTGGTCAAGAATGTTTTCTTCTTTCTTTCTCTTGTACATCCCTATCTTTTCTGACTATGTCATCGCACCTGCCCTAGAGGGCATATCCCACCTGCAGGGGCTGTAGGCTCCCCATGAGTCTAGTTGCGTTCATCAGAAGTCTCCTGATATGGTTATGTCAACCCCAAATGGCAGTGTGTGTGCAGAGGTGATTTTTTTTCATATAGGTGCAAGGATGTCCTAGCCACCCCTTGGAAATATCAAGAGAAGAGACTAAAGCAGTAGAAACTCACCTGCCTTTGGGAACCTGATGGTTTGCTTTCCCATTGTGTTTCTAGAGTATTCGGTCCAAGGTGGAGCTCACAGTCTGGGACAGCCCTGAGGACATTGGCTTGACCTTCACTGCCACGTGCCAGGACGGGTTGTCCTATCCTGGGCTCAGGAAATGCGGGGATCTCAAAATAGGAGATACGGTGAGTCTGCCTTTCAGTCCTGGAGAATTATGCTTCACCCTCACTTCCTCCCTCAATATTCACCCTGGGCAGTAAAGTACAGCTTTGCCCATCTTCCTCTGCTCTTCTCACACCGTGCCAGGTTAATATAGAAACCCACAGAGAATGGCTTTGCTGGAAATGGCTCTGGGTGACAGCGATCAGCCCAAGGTCAGCTGTGAGGGAAGAGTGAATACAGGCACCTGGTCTACAGCACCCTAAGCCAAAAGGTCTTGATCAGGCAGCAGGACACAATAGGCAAGAACGGGCTTTTTTTTTTCTCTAATCCCAGATAGTCAGGCTCTCTCCTGCAAAGGTTTTATTACTGTGGTCTGCTGTTCTTTTCCTGGTCCATTAAATGTCAAGGTTTTCCTGTTACTGTTTGAGAATCCTGGCTTATATTAGCATCCTGGCTTGTATCAGCAATAGTGTGACCAGCA
>NW_010388941.1:35646-35878 GCF_000710305.1 Buceros rhinoceros silvestris | reverse complement strand
AGCCAAAAGGTCTTTATCAGGCAGCAGGACACAATAGGCAAGAACGGGCTTTTTTTTTTTCTCTAATCCCAGATAGTCAGGCTCTCTCCTGCAAAGGTTTTATTACTGTGGTCTGCTGTTCTTTTCCTGGTCCATTAAATGTCAAGGTTTTCCTGTTACTGTTTGAGAATCCTGGCTTATATTAGCATCCTGGCTTGTATCAGCAATAGTGTGACCAGCAAGACAAGGCCAG
>NW_010388941.1:32495-35344 GCF_000710305.1 Buceros rhinoceros silvestris | reverse complement strand
TATGAGGAGCAGCTGAGGGAACTGGGGTTGTTTAGCCTGGAGAAAAGGATGCTGAGGGGAGACCTCATTACCTTCTACAACCACCTGAAAGGAGGTTGTAGTGAGGTGGGGGTCGGTCTCTTCTGCCAAGTAACAAGTGATAGGATGAGAGGAAATGGCCTCATGTTGTGCCAGGGGAGATTTAGGCTGGATATTAGGAAAAATTTCTTCACCGAAAGGGTTGTCAGGCATTGCAACAGTCTGCCCAGGGAAATGGTTGAGTCACTGTCCCTGGAGGTATTCAATAGACATGTAGACGTGGCACTTAGGGATGTGGTTTAATGGCGGGCTTGACAGTGTTATGTTTACAGTTGGACTCGATGATCTTAAAGGTCTTTTCCAACTTCAGAGATTCTATGATTCTAATCTAAACCTGTCTTTCCTGCAGCAAGGAGGTCATGGCTAACTTTGGAGGTATTGCAAAAAAAAAAAGGCAGGCTACTCAGAAAGGCAGCAACCCTCCTCTGCTGTGTTCTGTCCCTAGGGTTATTGGATGGCCATGCGGACCGGCAGTAACATAGTTTGCCCCTTAACGTTAACAGTATACACAGCACAGTGCTTTTTGGTTAAAACCAGAGAAGCTAAGCTTTGCTTGTTTGAATTGAGTATCAATACAGATAAATGAGTTGGTGGGCTGCAGCCTGGGACTGGAGGTCTCAGAACAGCGGGGAACTCCCTTCCCTTCTCCAGCCTTTTGCTGTCTGCGAGGACAGGGGCGCGGGTTCGTTAGCAGCCTCATTGCCTTATTTGAGAAGAGTGACTCTGCAAACATACCAGAGCTCTAAGCACTGAAGCATATAAAAATAGTTCGAAAGAGCCAACAGGAGGTGGATTTTTACCCTGCCAAATATGGACCATGCAGAGTGTTAAAGGGGCAGGTGACCTCTGCTTTTTTCACTGACTTTACAGGTTCTCCAGTGCGTGGGTAAGAGCAGTCCTGGTAGTGTTGCCACAATAGATACGTGCCCTCCTGGTTCCCACAGCAAAGCCTGAGTCCCCGAGGTAGCAGAGTTAATCTGTTGGTTGATCCTGGGCTCCTGGCCTTGGCATGAGCAGGGAGGTCGCTCCAGCCACTGCAGCTCATGCCGTAAAAGGGTTTGGCAGCGGGTGCAGCAGGGAGCTGGCATTGGTACCTCTCCCATTTTAGGTGTACCCGAGTATGGAGGTGCCTGCACAGGCAGATGTGCTACAGGATCATAGGAATCCTGTCCCTTCATCCCCTCTCATTCAGCTGCTTTCTGCCCCATTGCTTCTATGTTGATCAAGATTTGGCTTCTTCGAAGAAAATTTCCTCAAAGAGGATAACACTGGCACTGGGTCCTAATCTGGCAGGGTTTAGTCTCAGGCTGTGGGTGTCAGCAGGTGAAAGGGAGCAGGATTACCCTGATCCCCTTAGCTTGCTTTCTGATCTCCTTCTCCTCTGTAATTTGAGCTCATAGCCTAATTGCTTCAGGCCTTGGGAATGGAAGGGGGTCAAGGGGGGTTTCCTGGGGGTTCAGCTCTCCTGGCTGGGGGTGGCTGCTGTGCTGCTGTCTGCATGTCACCCCTTGACATGTGGAATGGTGCAGGCAATGAGAGCTTGAGGTCACCCCAGCTGTCTCCAGAGAAAAACCATTCCCTTCTGATGCCTAGGAAAGGGGCTTGTTTCCTTAGAGTAAGGTTAATCCTCTTTGCTAGCCAGCAGCTCCAGGCAGTGCTGGCCAGCCTGAGACCCCCACCAAACAGCAGGATTAAATCGGGGGCCAAGAAAACAGCTGTAGGTCAGCCTTGGTTTTCCCAAGGAGAAAATCCCTGACACTGGATTTTAGCACCAGAAAATGAGGAGGAGGTTGGTGTTTAACTGTATAATGGTCTATAATCCTTTGATATGGTTTTGGTGGGATAGAGTTAATTTTGTTCCTGGTAGCTGGTGCTGTGATTTGGGTTTAGGATGAGTACAGTGTTGTTTTAACACTGATGGTTTAGTTGTCGCTCAGTAGCCCTTATCCCAAGTCAAGAATGTTCCAGTTTCCCGTGCTCTGCCAGTGAGCAGGGGCACAAGGAACTGGGAGGGGGCACAGCCAGGATGGCTGACCCGAACTCGCCGATGTTAACAGCAGCATCCATTGCAAATGGCCTGTTAGCAGCGTGCTGGACGCTTGGGGCTGTGTAACTGAGGCACATCTCTGTGTGCAGATCAGGATTCCAGTAAAGCCACCTAAATGTATGATCTTGGAGGCACGTCGTGCCCTTGTGCTGCCTTGGTTAGATCCACGAGAGTGCTTCATTTTAACAGGGTTTCTTGGGTTTGATAGCATGAGAACTGAACTATTTGCAAGACTTTTGCCCCACTTATTTCATGGGAACAGGCAGGTTCTTCCTCACTCCACAGAAGCCTGCTGTCCCTGATGGGGAAGATCGTTGCTAATGGCTGACAACTGAAGAGTTTTGAGATGTTAAGGACACCAAGCCCCTCGTGGGACCGGGTGCTTTGAGCTGCAGATGCCTTCGCTAGATGTGCAGTTGTTCCAGGGGCTTCTGGGAGTGAAGCTCAATATGCTGAGCATGGACCTGCTCCGGGGAATTGCTCCATGGCTTTTCCTCAGGATGTTTGCCCTTCCCTCCTGCCTTCCTTCCCAGGGCAACCTTGACAGCCATTTTGGGGGCCGTGTGTGTTGACATCTCAACCTGCTCCCCTAGGTTTCTGGTTGCCTTGGAGTTTGCCGTGGAGGCACGGAGCTGCCCCGCCGAGGACACCTCCCACGCTTTCACCATCAAGCCCGCTGGCTTTCGGGACACGCTGGAGGTGGTGGTGACCTACAACTGCCTCT
>NW_010388941.1:25641-32339 GCF_000710305.1 Buceros rhinoceros silvestris | reverse complement strand
CCGGCCAGCGGCAAGTGCAGCGGCAACGGGACCTACGCCTGCGGGCTGTGTGAGTGCGACGCCGGCTACCTGGGGGCCAGGTGCGAGTGCGAGGAGGGTGCCAGCGGGGACACGCACCACGCCATGTGCCGGGAGGCAGAGGGCAAACCTCTCTGCAGCGGGAGAGGGGAGTGCAGCTGCAACCAGTGCCTCTGCTATGAGAGCGAGTTCGGAAACATTTACGGGCCCTTCTGCGAGTGTGACGACTTCTCCTGCGCCAGGTACAAGGGAGCCCTCTGCTCAGGTAGGAGCCTGTCCTCCCTCCTGCCCTTCGTTTTGCGCGGATGGGAAGAACACCCCAAAATGAGGAAAGCTGCTGGTCTGGTGCATGCTGAGCATGCGAGGGGCTGCGCCTGCCCCACCTGTCAAAATCTGACCTCTTTCTGGAGGAATCATCCACACTGATGAGCAAAAAGTGCATTATCCCTGTCAGGACTGACTTTCCAGCATGAGAGCGAGAGGCTTGTCCTTACAGGCTTGTCCTCTGCCCAGGTCCCACGGAGATCAGCCAAGTCTTGGCTTCGGTGGTTACTTCAGCATAACCACGCACATCTCTTGCACACTAAAGTATATCCCTAGGAAAGAATAAACAAGCTCAGGCTTGAATCCTCTGAGACTTTCTGGTGTCTTCTTAGGTGGGATTTATTCTGCGTGGGCCATCATTCCCTGCCTGGGCAGAAACAACCTTTTTTTAAAAGGCGAAGCATTTGAAGTAATCTCCTGATGCAGGAAAAGGAAAGGTTGTGTTTCAGTCTGTTACTTATTAGAGAAACTCTGTGTTGAAGATACCTAAAGATGTTTTATGTACACATTTTTCTGCCCACTGTGAAAGCAAGTCATTTGCTGGGAAAGATGCAGCCAGTCAACTTTGCTTAAGCGAAGGTGGAGAAGTTATTTAGCTGTGTTTGCTAAAATGGCTTTAATTCCTTGTCAGTCCAAGGCCACCTAAATTACTTTACACGTAATTGCCTGGATTAGCTCTTGAATGTAAATCCCTCAGTCAGAGCTGGGCGAAAGGTTATTCTTTAAAATTTGCCTGCTTTCAAGCAAGTAAAATGTCTCCTTAGCTGAAAATCTTGGACAAAATTTCCAAAACAAGTGTGAACTTGGACAAATACCTGGTTTTCACATTTTTGCCAGGAAAGTGGAGGGCTTTTTCACCACTGTTTGTTTATCTTGCCCTGCATGTTTCTGAGCTGGGCAGTAGGTGATGGGGCATCTTTTGGTTACAAGTTTCTGGCTGTTTGAGGCAAACATGTAGTTAGGTGGGTCGAGGATGTTCGTGCTTATTTTCATGTAGCCCGGCTAGTGACACTTCCACACTGCTGAAGATGGGGCAGATGGTAACCCGGGTGTTGACATTGCCCTGGGGCAACCCACTGCAGGGCAGTGCGAAAGGCCAGTACCTCCTCCCACAGTGGGTCCTGTGGACTGGGAGGGCTGATGCAAGAGTGGAAGGAGTGTTGAACAAGCAGGAAAAAGGTATCATAAAGTAGATGGGGGGAAAGAATTAATCTCAACTGTGAAGTAATTGAGAGCAGTACTGCCTGGGGGTTCTCCATGTGACCATATTGCTTTGATAGCATCATCCCACCCAAAAGGAGTGTATTAAGAGATGCTGGAAGTTACTGGTGTAGCAGTTGGTACTGCAAGAGGAGGACACCCCTTTGCTCAAATTTCCTTCCCATCTGGAGAGCCAGAGCTCTGCCACTCCACGTGGAAAGCAAGTTATGTGTCTTCGGTTGTACCTGTTTTCCTCTGTTCCTGTAGAGAGCTTCTGTGCTGGGAAGAGCAGCATGGCTGATTTGGGATTTTAAAGTCATTTAAAAGTCCTTTTTATAGCTGTGAAAGAAAACCAAGGGAAGGCAGGCCAAGACCAAGTGGCCTCTTTGCTCCAGGGATGGGATGGAGTCTGGCACGGCTGTTTGGGATGGGATGGTTCTCCCTGTGCCTCCTGGTATTTCTTTTGCTGTTGATTTGTTGGCTTTTTGTTTTGTTTTGTTTTTAAATTTCGGCAGTTACAATGCTAACTCTGAGCTGCAGCAAGTGCTGTGACAATGACGTAGTATTTTGAGGTGGTTTTTTGAGGTTGGCCCAAGAGGCTTGGGTCTTCTGCAGTCCACTGGAAATGTTTGAACTTGCACAGTGGGGCTGTGCCCAAAGCTGCCCTTAACAAACAGCTTGCTGCCACACAAGCATCTCTGGTGGCTTCCAGCAGCTCTCTGCCGCTCTCCTCCTTACACATGGGGCCTTGCTGAAAAAGACCATGTGTTTAGCTAGGCACTGAATGTCTCAGTCCAGCAGCACATCAAAATTTGGCAGCCAGGGGAATTTGGGTCATGTGTTGGGTGCCACTTTTGTTCCTGCAAAGGGAAGAAATGACACCCTGCCCTCCCTCTGTCTTCTGGGCACAATGTCTGTCCCTGAAAGGCCCCAGCATCACCCACCACTCTTGCAGGCTGTGTCCCACTGCAAGGGGAGACCAACAGGTTTTAGCAAATGCAGAAACCAAAAAAGCAGTGTGGCGGGTGCTGTCGTTTTGATGCACATCATTGTTGTGTCTCTCCTTGCTTAGGAGTTGCTTGGCTTGGACCGTGAGGGGAACTCATCACTGTTGTCGAGAGCTTTACTTATACTGTAGGAGTCTTCTGGTAGTGTAGAAGGCTCTTAATGCCTCTCAACGCATTTCTGATGAGCGTATTTTGAACGGCGTTTTCACCCCAGAGGAACCCAGCCTCAGTTTTAGCACACAGGCTCTGGTGTCCCCTGTTAAATGCGTTTATACCTGCCCAAGCTGTTGAGCAAGATGGCATCATGAAGCTCTGAGTGCGTGTCTTGGACAGAGCAGGTGGGAAAGCCAGTCCGACCCGACCCGAGGTTTCGGGGAGCACGAGGAGGACAGCACAGTCTTCCAAGCTAAGAGGTAAAAACTGCTTGGCATGTATGTGGCTGCGCTTCTTGCGTGCTCAGAGGCACTGTGACCCCATCACCAGCCAGGCTGGGCATTTCTCCTTTTTATGATCTGGAGTGAAGCTGTCCCCATTGAGTCACTGCCGTGACACAGGGCTGGGCAGCAGATTGCATCCCATATTCCTGGCAAGAGCCATCGTGAGGTTGAAATAATCTGAAATTAACTTTTAGCTTCTTGTCTCTTGGTACTCAGTCCTGTGGCTAGCAAAAGTGTTTTCATTCCTGGGTGCATTTATAAGTATTGCACCTCATTTTGTCAGCATCTGAGAGGAGACATGACTGCAGACAATGCTCTGTATGGCTCCTGTCCTTTTGTAGCTTTCCATGAAGTGAAGAAGCAGATTTTGGGTGGGAAATAATCTAAAGGATAAGTGAGAATTTAATTCATGTTAGTGGGAGATTTAACGTGCTTCCTGCGTGTGTGAGGCAGGCAGGAAAAGGAGTCGTTTATAACATGTCATAAGTGTTGATTCAAGTTGCATCCAAATCTTTCTTAGTCAGTGCTGCTTAGTCACTAGTAAATAGCCTTTGTTCTGCTGCTCCCTGAGTCCAGTTGACAGCTCCAAAGTAGCTGTTTCAAACCATTAATCCAGCTTCCGGAAGGGCCATTGGGGATGGCTTGCAGAAGTGCTTAGGTCCCCCAAAAGAGATGCAACCACTTTTATGGCATGTTGTCCACAGCATCGTGCTCCAGCAAAGCAGGCAGTCACATCCTAACCCCCTGAATGCTTTGCTCCCGGTTTTTCCCTGGACGGAGAAGTTGCTCTCTTGTGTTGAGGCCTTTGGCTCATCACTCTGGACTCTACTCTGAAGTGTGGGTGGCTGCAGGAGACGGGAAGAGATCCCTCCTGCCTGCAGCTGGGCTGGGGAAGGGGCAGCTGGCTGCACTGCCCACTGGCTTTTGAACCCCCTGGCTGCTGGCCAGGCAGCCTGACAAAGGAGGAAACATCTCAGTGCTAATTGCATTCCTGAAGGTCCCATAAAACTGGGTGGCAGGAGGGAGGAGAGGCCCTGGTGAGGGCATCACATGTTTACCTCTAATGAAGAGAAACTGACTCGCTGGTGGCCAAGCTTCATTAGCTCCAGTGCTGCAGACCTACTTGTTCGTGGAGGGGGGATGCAGAGTGGTAAGGCACCGTCTTTACTTTGTGTCTAGAGAAATTTCCCCTTAACCAGGACTGCTGTTACCCAGCTCCCTGTGAGGGTGTCATTTGTGTCCTCTTCAGCCTAGGATTGTGGCTGTGCACAGGAACATCGCTACCATCAAAACCACTTCAAAAACTGCTGAGGTTGTACAAGTTCTCAGTATTTATTTCTGAATGCTTCCCTTTTGTTGGTTTTATGAAACGGGGAAGCAGTGTGCGGTTTTCCTGTGCTAAGGCCACTGAGATAAGGCTTTTCTGTTGGTTTTAACACAACCTCGAATTAGAAACCCCGTTCCTGCTTCTGCAATTTGTTTCTAGCCTTCCCCATCCTGGGTGCTGTAACGGCACTGTGTTTGCAGGACGTCTGCTGAGACAATGGCTCTGGTGCCAGTGCAGCAGTTTCTCCCAACAGAGCTCCACGCTTTGAGAGCGGCACTGAGGATGGATGGCACCACCGGTACCTCCACCCTGGGGTTTCTGGGGGTGGGGGTCCGCTACCATACAAATCACTGCCCCCATGGACACTTCTTATGGAAGCAGACGTTTTTCCACACCTGTTGTTATTATTCCCCTACCCAGTGGTGGTGCCTAGGTGGAGGACGCTGGTGTGCATCTGTAGGCTCAGATGTGAGGATAAAGGTGATCCAGCTTTAGTATTCTTTCCTTGTCTTAAATTCTCTTCGTTCCTAATGTGTAAGCTTTTACAAGAAGCTGCCGTTAAGAAAGAAATGGGTAGTATTTGATTTATTGACTGCCGAGGTGCAGCTGATGGGTCGCAGGTGGTTTGGGGAGGAAGGGGAACTTGCCTGTGCCCACTGCCTGTGGCAGTGCCAATGGGGGAATGGCATTCAGCAAATGTGGTCCCTGCCAGAAGGGAAGAGGGTGGCCTGTGGCAGAAAGAGGAGAGGGAACAGAGCCTAAACCACAGCTGCAATGGTTTCTTTTAAACTATGTCAAGTCTTGTTATCTTTAGGTTTTTTACTTGGGGGTTTTTTTATTTAGTTTGTATAAAAAGGTGGAATCTGAGCAGTGCCAGGAAAAAAGGATCTGAAGGGGAGAGTAAAAAGGACCATATAAGATGTGGAAGTTAAAAATAATCCTTTAGTTGTTGCTAAATGCTTGTGCAGTGTGAGCCACGCAGCTGCAGAGGAGATGCAGCTCCATCTCTGAGGCGTCTGCCCTGCAGGTTGATCCTGCTCTGCTCCCTGGGCTGGAGGAGAATGGGGAGCACATATCTACCAGCATTTTTGAGGCTTATTTTGGTGAAAGAGGATGCAGTGTCAGCTCAGGTCACCGCACTGGAGCCTCATGGTGCTCCATTAGTGGTCTCAGCAGCAGGGAGGGAGCTTGGGGCATAGGCAGGCAGCGGATGTGTGTGCTGTTGAGGCTGCAGGGCATGGGTGAGCTGAATCTAGTAAAATCCTCTGAGCCAAACCCCTTTTCCATTAGTGTGTGTGTGTTATAGAACTGCGGGTGTCTCTTTTCCCCACCAAAGAGCAGGGTAGGGGACAGGTAGCTAAAAACCGGCTGAGGCTGGGCTAGAAAACAGAGAGGTATGTAAATGTCATCACACTTGTGTGGAGCACAGATTGCCCATCGCTCCTTAGCTGTCAACAAACCTGGTTTCGGGCATCTTGAGGTCTCCTGCCTCCAGAGCCGCTACGTAGCCCGGGCGGGCCTTATGGCCAGGATAAATAATGAGGAGATGGCACTGCAGCAGCGTCTCTCTTGTAAGATGTGGTCAAGACTCAGTCAGGCTGAATGTTAATCCTAGAGCTTCCTAAAAACCTTTCTACTTGCTGCATTCCCCTTTGGCCTTGGCTTTTATCACCTGCAGAAGTTGCTCAACCAAAGCCCTTACCCTGAGACATCTTCATACCTGAGAAGAATTGGATAAACAAAAAAAAAATTCCCCCGAATAATAAGAAAAAATAAACCCCTGACTTGCTGTGTCCTGTAGCAGCGATGAACTGAGGCCAGAAGGCCTGTGCCTGGCATCGCTGATGGTTGAGCATCCTCTCTGCAGCTTACGTCCCCCCTCCACCTGTCAAACGTTTTGGCTCCAACAAGAACAGACTGCAGACATTTAATAAAAAGCTAATCTAATGGAGGACCTTCACCGCCCGCTTCCTTTTTGAGGGTTAAACTGTGAAGCTGGGCATGTTCCACTTCTCTCCTCACATGGAGTGGTGTAAAGAAATGTAAGGTTTAGGTCAGCTCCATTTACTCTGATCCTGTGGGTCAGCCGAAAGAATGTAAAGGTCCAGCTCAGCTGGGGCAGATAGGGCTGAGGGCTCTGATGGGGATTGTCTGGAAGAGCAGCTAACTGAATTCACCTTCATCCTGCTCAGACTGATGCCATTCTCACCCTGTGTGTAAGCTCCATGTGGATGCTGTTGGCCCTGTGCCCGATGTCATTTGTCTGCATGACAGCATTTGAGCCCCAAATCAGGAAAAAGTCCTCTGTTGGGTTGTTTGGTTTTTTTTTTCATCTGAAGCATGTTTGTATAAACCAGATCTTTTCTGGTTTTCTGTTGGTATTCC
>NW_010388941.1:8089-25549 GCF_000710305.1 Buceros rhinoceros silvestris | reverse complement strand
TCCTGCTTGACCTCCCGCAGACTGAGAGGGTTGCAACATTTTGGGGAGGTCGAGTGTGATCGCTCAAGTGGTGAGTTGGAACATGTTTTCACAGACAGGGAGGGAACTGTAGAGGAGCCCACTGCTGCTGTCACATGAGAGGTGTTGGCTTTAATGTCTCCGTCCGGTGACAGGAGCCAGTGGCTGAGCCCTAGGGTCATCCTGGGCTACTTGCCTTCCTGAAAGGCTGGGTCTGGCTTGGCTTGAGGGGGGTGAGCTCTGAGAGCAGCACTTGAAACCTCTCAGCCTTTAATAGGGAATGTCATTGAGAAACTCTCTGGTCTTTACACAGCGTGAAGAGGATGAGAAACCACAGGGATGCATAAGGGATGCTTACCCACTGCAAGCAGCCCACGGTGCCCTGTGCTTGTGTCCTGTGCCAGGGTGGCACCTTCTGCGATGGGAAGCAGGGATGCTCAGCCCCAGGCTCCCAGATAATTTGAAAGGGTAGAGAGACACTTCCCAGGAGCTGTGCAAGCAGCTGGCTGGCGTTAGCGTCCTTCCTTAGCAGTGTTTGAATTTGCCTCAGAAGCAAGTGGTTTCCAAGCATCAACCACTATTATTCTGGAGGGCTGTGGTGAGGCAGGGAAATGGGGGCAGCCACACTGATGATCGATACCTGTTACCATGTGTTAGTGCATTGCTTGTCATTGTAACAGAGAATTCAGGGAGGAGTTTTATGTAAAACACGTCTGCTTGCTGGGTCATGCAGATGGACTTCGACTCAGGCACAAGCTCCCTACTTTTGGCAGCCCTAAATCAAGAAAGAGAGACAGACACTCCATAAACCACCACCTTGGAAGGGACCCATCCTTAACTCTGGTGTTTCTGCAGCCAGCCTCTCACTCCCAACAGCTCCTTCGCTCTTTGCAGGTCTCTCTGCCTCAAGCTACCAAATTGATCAGCATGTCCCATGTGGTTCTGGTGTGCTTCTGGTGTTCTGGTGTGGTTCTGGTTACAGGAGCTGTGGCTTATAACCCCGGTGGAGAGAGGGGCTCAGAGCTGGATGGTAGGTGTTTGCAGCCCAGATTTCATCTTCATGAAGTCTCTATTTCCCTGGCATGCAAACCGTTAGCAGCCTTTTGGAGGACCATGGGGACTCCCACACTCAGTGCATGTGTTTCCTTGCATCTCCTGGGATGTGAAGCTCCTGAAACCTCCCCTGACACTTCCTTCTGGGGCATCAGTTCCACCCTTGCCCAATCTCTCTCTTCTGCTTCCTCTCTGAATTTATTTTTCCCCCTTTAACCCAGTTTCTGTTCATTTTTCCAATTTAATCCTGAGAACATGTGTTGCTCTCCTCTGAGAGCATGCACCTCCCCATCCTGCTCCGTATCTATTCAAATAGCAGTAGGTCCCAAGGGATTCAAATGGCCACTGGG
This sequence comes from Buceros rhinoceros silvestris, assembly GCF_000710305.1. Classification (NCBI taxonomy): domain Eukaryota; kingdom Metazoa; phylum Chordata; class Aves; order Bucerotiformes; family Bucerotidae; genus Buceros; species Buceros rhinoceros. The sequence goes on along the minus strand of NW_010388941.1, from coordinate 24,128 downwards.
CTGGAGCAAACAGCACAGGGTGACCCTCCCTTGTGAAAGCATGGCCAGTGCTTGTAGCTGCAGTGTGTGAAAATGCCTGGTTCCCCCTCTGATTGCTCTGCTAACGACCTCCCATGTCACCCAGCATGTCACCCAGCGCAGATGTGTTTCCGGTCAGAGGCAGCTGCATTTCAGTGCAGGTTGATGGTTCTTAGCTGGAATGCTCTGTGCTTGGTATATATACTCCTCTGGGTTTCTTTCACAATAAATATGTGCAGTATTAGGTGTTACACCACCAGGCATTATAGTTACATCATTGTCCATTAAATATTATAGGTTATTTGGGAGTTGGACTTGACGATCCTTATGGTTTCCTTCCAGCTCTAGATCTTTTACGATCTTTGCAGTATTTCCCATGGGAACACAAATGCTAATTCCATTCTGATTTCATGTCCATTAACAAAGGTGTGCCCTGCCTGCCCTACCTTGCTCATGCCAAGGGTTTGCATTAGTTGCTCACACTGAAACAGCCATTGAGTTGGACTTTCTTTCCCCAGTGTACTGCATACTGCTTTGACAGTTCCCATTCCTGGCACGAAAGCGCAAGGCTGCCTTTTTTTACTCCTCCCTTCCCCCTGCCTGGCCCATGTTGCTGTCAAAGACTTGCAGCTCTCCCCAAATCTGGCGACTGATCCTTGGAGGCCAACTGGCACAGAGCTCTGCTGTTCCTGCCTCTTTTCACTGGGGTTTCTCCTTGTCCTCCAGCAGACCTTTTGCAAGTGTTAATGCATGCTAATGAGGCACTAAATGCCAGGGCAGAATTAAAGAATAAAGAAGTGACGTTGACATCTTTATGGGAGCCAGAGCTCCATCTGTGGGGCTCTGCTTTTAAAGTGGCACAGCGAGTGGGTCGCAGCCAGAGGTGTCATCTGATGGTGCGTGCACGTGCCCAAACCCCACTGTATTGCTGCAGCCACCCTCTCCCACCCCTGGGAACCTCCTGTCTGAGAAAGGAGAAAGCTCTAAGAGAAAACCAGGGTGAACTTTAAAAACAGAGCACCATGTCTGAACAAACTTGCTGCAACGCTCTGCCTTTACAGCCAGTGCCCTGATGAGTTTGGCATTTGGTCTTTCTGATTATAGCAATTAACAGAAATAAGCATTTGGAGATGAATGCTGTATTTGTGGTTTAGAGGCAGATGAAAGCCTCAGACCAGCAGGTGAGTGAAATTCTGGGTCTCTGTATTTCTTGTTGACATGCAGTGACAACCCATAAATTTTGCTCAACTGATTTAAAAAAGCTGAATTTAAACAATCAACCTGAAAGGGCAGTGCAGCACAGGCTGTGGGTTCATTCTTTCTGGGTTGTTTTGTCTTATTTTAAATGATATTCTAACTTCCTCCAGCTTCTTTGGGAAGGGAGAAGTGTGTTCCAAAACCTTGGACCTTTGGTGAACTTGCACCAGATTATGCGTTTGCATCTAAACACAGAACTGGGCACGGCTCCCATGGCACTGAATTTTTCAGAGGAAGAATCTCTCTCTGCTCCAGAGCCCACTCCTCTTAACAAGATCCAGCTGAAAGGACATTCAGCCTGCTTGGGCTTTGGCCCAAGGGTCAGAATCAGTCTGCTTTTCATTTGAAGGATGGGCCTGAGCCATAGAATTTGGCCCTAGAGCTCAGGCATTTGGGATCATGCAGCTTTGTTTCGGAGACAAGTTTTATTTTAAGGACAAATTGGAGGGTTTGGGGAGGTAGGAGGTTGTAGGAGCCTGCTCAGGCACCAGAGCAGGGAGACGAAGCTCATCCTCCTGGAGGCAACTATGCATTGGTGGGAGGGTTGCAGCACTATGGCTTTTCTCAAGCCCTTTATCTGCATTTCATCTAATGTATGGTCACCGTATGTCCCCTCATCTTTCTGAATGTTCCTGAGCTTCCACAGTGACAAAAAAAGGAGGCTAAATGTGGAGTCGTATAAGCAGACCTGGGCTAAGAGATGGACCAAGAAGTACGTAAGTGGGGAAGAAGTTCCTGGTTGTGGACCCATGGGTGTTGGTGGTATCTGGGCAGGGTTGAGAGAGCCAAATGGAAATGTCTCTTTGTCAAGCAGGTTTTTTTGTCAGGCTTTTTGGGGAGAAAGGAAACAAATGGGGGAAGCTGCATTGAGGGGATCTGCAAGAGGGTTTCGTCTGTTAGTGGGCTGGAGAATTGGTTGGAGAGAGGAGCACTGCAGAGAAAGATGATTTGGTGTGTCCCAAGGGAGACCAAATAAACACCTGCATGAGAAGAGATGGAGGTCCATAGAAAAGGGCAGTGGCATAGAGCCCATTTTGAGTTAGAGGGTTGAAGGGAAACACGGGAGGGGGAAACAGCAGAGGGTTCCTCCACACACACACACTCATCCCTTCCTACCTGGCTTATGGAATAATATGAATTAGCAGTTTCTGCAGTGCCTTCCATGTCAGGTGCTAAAGGGGTGACAAAACCAGGATGAACAAGTTCCGAATTTGATCAGATGGTATTTGGACCCGTGGCTTGAAGGGAACCACTGCACCCATCTTGATTGCCCCCACTTGGGATGAAGCACTGTGTCTCTGGGAGGATCTGGAAGCAGCCCTTGCCCTGTATCACTCCCTGCGTAGGTAGTAGAGTCGACAGCAGGACGTAAAAGTTCCAGTTCCCAGCTCTGGGTCTCCATCCAAAAGGCCACGTGTGGCAGGCTTGGCTGAGGTTCTAACGTAAGCAGAAGTCAAGACATTTGTGGAGTGCTGAACTTACTTTAAAAAAAAGAAAAAAAAAAAGGAAGGCTTTATTTTAAGAAATGTGGCTTTAGATCTCCTTCAGGAAATGACTCCTCACTGCTGTTTTGGCTTTCTGATGGCTCATCAGCCGTATCTCATGACTGCCTTTCTGCTCCGCTTCTGTAGCAGAGAGAAGGAAAATGAGGAAAAGCTGGCCAGGGCTGCTGCAGGAAATCCGCCTGCCCCGGATCGCTTTCAGCTGCCTTCATGAGACAGCAGTTTCCAAAGCCCCATTTTCCCTTCCCAGTTCTCATTAAAGCCAGAAGTCTCTCAATGAGTGAGAAATTGGGGGCTCGAGGGATTTTTTTGTGAAGGCAGTGCTGCATCATGGGGTAGGCTGGCAGTAACGTGGAGCTGGCGATGGGGCTCATGGTACCCAAGGCTGAACTGGCAGCTCAAGCGTGTATTTGTTCCTTCACCTTTGGTTTCATTAGTCGGCATCGCTGATGCTATTTTTGATGATTGGTGAGCTCAGCCAGCACTGGGATTGAAATAAAGGCATATTTACAGCCTTGTTGGTTCTTGGCCAAACCCATGTGCTTCAGGATATAAATATCCATCGAAATGAATGCAACGGAAAGATGCACAGATCATCCGTGGTGTCTGGTGTAAGTGACATACAGAAAAGCGCTATTTCCTTATTGCTGACATCTTAGTGTTTTCATTTTGTTGTTTCAATATTGCGTGGTGGATAAATGAGAGTGGGCGGCTGCTCCCCTGCTGTGAATGGAGGTGGCCAGTGAACTGAAAAATTTCAGTTTACCCAGAAACCTTGGACCCCTGGCATTTGTCTTTGTTTAGATAGTAACCTATTACAAGGAGGTGGTTGTGCTCTGTAGGCTCCAGGAGTTGGGAATGTTTCTGCCAGCCCATAGCCCTTGTTTCTCCTGCCAGGCTGCTGGGACCCAGGGAATGGATCCTAACACCATTCCCATTATTTAAAAATTCCCGACCTCTTCCTGACTTCCTGCTGGTACCGACCATCTGGCAGCAGGACAGTGCCATGAACCTCAGTTGTGCCGGTGCCATAAACCTCACCTTGCCTGACCTCTTGGTGTGCAGCACGAGCTGCTTTGAGTCACAGAAGGAGATTAGTGGGGAAGGCGATGATTTATTTGTGTCTTGTCATAGCCCTTTCCAAAATGGAAAGGTCTAGGTCTTCCAAGCATTCAAAGCCTCTTCCTCCACTGCCCTTCCTCCTCCCATTCAAAATGTGCAGTTCACAGAGCCTCTCCCAAAGATATTGAGTGCTTTTGCTGAGAGATGGGCTGCTGTCGGACGAAACTGATGCTCAAGCAGTGCCCCGTGTCGGTAGGGTTTGACTTCTCTCACAAGCAGATGGTTTTGGTGCATCCACCCCTAAGGAGTACAAACAACACGTGGCTTCTGCATCAGGGCTCCATGAGTAGGGGGCACAGCAGCCAGGGTTCATCAAATGGATGGTACTGGGGAATCTGGAAACCCCTTGCCATGACTTATTTCTCTTAACTGGTTTTCCTGTGGGGTTTTTGTGGTTTTTTTTCAAACAACCAAAAATGACAAAAGCGGAGCGTTTTGAAGGTCTTGGCCCAAAGCCTGGATGTGAACACAGAGGCACAAAAATAAGTGGCTTGATTTAATAGGAACAAAATGCAGTATGACCTTGTTCCTCCTGAGGTGCTCAGAAACCAAGAATCCAGCTGAAAAATCATGAAGATTATTTTTGCTTGTATGGTAGGTATATCAATTTAATTTTCCAGAAGGTGAGAAAAAAAGGAGCGTTGGAGGGTCTTGTTTTCAAACCCTTTCACCCTCCCCATAAAAGCTGGCATTTTTTTTTATTTCTTTCCAAGAATCCTTTTGCATCGTTTTGTGGTCCCCAGAAGTACAGGGCTTTAGGAAAGCCACTTTCTACCAAAAGACCTAGTGACAGAGCTTTGAGCACACTGGGTTTCAGACTTCTTGGTGCGACAGCAGTCGGTGCAGTTCCTAAAAGGCAAACAGTTATCGCAGAGGGCAGCTGGGCTGTGCCGCTGACCACTTGGCCACTGCAGGCTGCCTCTTTGCAACCTGCTGTCAGGAAGCCTGGGGTGGAATCAGGGTCAGAGGCTGGAAGATTCTGCCAGAAGCCAGCAGTGCTGGTGTCAGGCTGCCAAGCCAGGTTAGCTTGGTGCCGGGGAGAGGACAGAAGGGGTTTGGTCTGCGCCTGCCATCCCAGTGGGCAGCTGAGGGGGAGAGGTAGAGGCAGCTGGGGTGAAATGGGGACAGTTGGATGTCCTGCCAAAAGCTGCTTGAGTGGCAGCAAGATGTGCAGCATTCCAGGATGGAATGGAGACGTGGGAAGAAAGACGGACCAACTGGGCTGCGGGTCTCAGTGCACCTTGGTGTACCCTGTACAAACAGCAGTGTACCCTGTGGCCCCTGCCCTGCTGGATCCCAGAGCAGTCCTGCTCTCCTCCCACAGAAACATTGCTTTCCTCTGTTACACCCTCTCAGCGTGTTTCTGCAGCCTTCCTGACATGTGTTTCATGTTAGCCCCCCAACAACCAAGATCTGGCTGGAAAGTATGTTATCGAATTCAGAGGGAGCATTTCATTTCCCGGTTAGATCTGGATCTCTTAAACATCTAAGCTCATCTCATTTCAAGGATGGGAACAGAAGAAAGCATTTATTGTTATGTTTGGAGAACATAATGTCTTTTGGTTTCATAAACCAGCTTTAACAGAGAACATGCAAACTCGAAGGGTTCAGGGGGGTTAAGTCCAGGGTAATGTGAGACTTCTGCTGGTGCAGAGGTGTCTTGAAACACAACCTCCTCGATAATGCAGTTTCATCTTGGAAATGAAACTGGGAAGTGAAACTAGGTTCCTCATGGGCATAGTGGTGGAAGGCTTCCTGCAGGCGTGATCTTGCATGGCATAGAGATTGCTTAACCACATTAGCACTGCCTGCAGCCGTAAGATAACTGAGACTGGAAATGTGCAGCACAATTCACTGCAAAATACAAGTACTAGATAGCGCTCGGCATGCTGCAGACCTGAGCTCTGGGTCACAATCACCAAAAGACTCCCTGCCATGTTGCCTTGGAGCTCCTCTCAGGTTGTGTCCTGAGTAAAAGGACAGAGTCCCATCTCCAGTACCACAGGCTGATGTTGAGATGTGGGATGACTCTTGTCATGTCCATACGAGAAATAAATGTAACTTACTCACCACATTCCTCCAGTCTTCAGGCTGTTTGGGAGATGGGTGGAGAGCAACAGAAGTGGAGCTCGTGGTCCTTGCAGGAGTGTCCACTCAAGCCGATGCAGGCAGTGAAGACTGAAACATCTTGCCTCTAAAGGTCAACATGGAAATTCTCACTCTTGACACATTCCCTAGAATGAGCTTCAGCCAGTGACTTCTTGCGTGTTGAGGCAGTATGGCCAAGGCAGAAAACACATTTCAACATGTTTTTAAATTTTAAGGTCACACCCCCACACTTAGTCACCCTCATCTAGAAGGGCTTTCTCTAAACAAAGCTGCTTGCTTTAAGATGCTCTCTCTTACATTTTCCGGTTGCAGTGGTTTCATAGGATGTATTATTTGGAAACACCTGTTTCCCTTCCCCAGGACAGTCGTTCCGGGCTCCATCCCCAGCCTGCCACGTGCTGGAAGGGATGTGCAGTCTTTGCAGCCTCCTGTACTGGGTTGGCACTGACAGCTTTAAAAACTGTGGGTTTTAAGCTGGGTGGTGTGAATGTAATCGGCTTGCTTCTCTTGGCCCTCACAGCTCAAATTCAACCATGAGCACATTTACTAAATGCCATATGCATAGATTCCCAATGCCAGCTGCTTTGGATTCCTTGACACAGTGCCCAGGTCAGAAAACCATGATTTATAGCTACTTTGGACACATGCATTGTCATGGAGGCACCAAACTGGCCATGTGTGAGAGTCTGATCGCCTTAATTAACTGTGAATAAAAGCCAGCCACACCGTCTGGTTTCCTAGTGAAGCAGGGGGCACAGGGGTCCCCACTCTGCAGCTGCACCCTGAGCAGTGGTGGTGGGTGTAGCTCTGTCCATGAGGGCTTGGTAGAGGAGGGGCAAACAGAACCTGCCTGTTCGACTCTGCCTGGGGAAAGGGCAGTGCTGCCATCATGAAGGCAAACAGAACGAGGGGGTGTTAATCTCCATCAGATGTAGGCAGGGAAGGAGGTCACCTCTAAAGATCTTGTAAACATAATCTCCTCTGTCTAGCAATGTTTGAGTTTGCAGGCTGGATCCAAAGCAAACAGTGGGAGTGCAGAAGAGGCCGTAGGAGGGCAGCTTGTGGTGTGGTGGGACATATGAGTTGCCTAGTAAAACAGAAGGTGCTACCATGACTTTTGGCGGGGGATATAGCTTGACAATCCACAGCCTCTCTGGTAATCTTAGAGTGATGGGAGAGGCAGGGAGATCAGCGGTTTTGTGCTGGACTTTTGGCGGGGAATATAGCTTAACAATCCACAGCCTCTCTGGTAATCTTAGAGTGATGGGAGAGGCAGGGAGATCAGCGGTTTTGTGCTGATGAAAGGAGCATGTATATAATTTACCTTGTCTGAGGCACTTGAGGCTCTTTCCAGTGGGAAAGCTGAGCTGTAATTAGGTTGCTGATGGGCCTCGCATACAAACCCTTCAGCTCTATAAACTATGCCTTCAAAGGCATCCCTTCTCCTAGGGACCAACCAAGAAGGAATTTGAGCAGTATTTCCAGCGAGCTGATGGATGCCTTTCTGAAACCAGATGCTCGGCAGCCAGCCACTCCACTTACTGTCATTGTAAGCCTTGAATGCTGTTGATTTTCTCAGTCCATCGCTAAACCTATAGCTGCAAGGGGGTGCTTCAGTAGAGGAGTGCCCTTCCTGGATCAGTTTCTTTATCCATCTCTGCTGTGAGCTGCCCTGAGCTACTCCCCGGGGAGATTCAGCTGGTCCCAGCAGCCTTTATGGCACTGGCTGGGACACAGGGATCTCACTTGGACACAGGAGGCAGTGCTTATTGATTTAATTCTTTTTTCAAGGTGCTTTAAGGTTTTGGTGAGTTCTTCTTAAGTAAAACTCTTGGGAAGCAAGAGTAGAGAACACCTTATGAAATAGTCGACCTGCTATGCCTTTGCTGCTAAACCCTGAGTTCAAGACCATCACGGAAACATTGCTCCAATCCCATCTTCATATGTCTCCATGTAGAGAGAGAGAGAAGAGATTAATTTCTACAAAACACCAGCCGGCCCAGTAAACATGGAGGCCCTCGTGAGACACCTCTCTTTTACGCTGTTTTGAGGGCCCATCATTAATGCTGATCTCCAGAGCTCAGGGTCCAGAGTGGGCAGGGAAGCGTGAAGGAGGAGAAAACCTGGAGCAGGCCAGCCTGGAAGCATGGCTTTGGGCCACCATTTACTGGCACAGTGGCTCTACTAGCAAAATCTGATGCTGAGCAGAAAACTGGCTGCAGTCTGGCTGTGCCATGTCCTGTCCAGCTCATGCACTGAGCAGCGAGATCGCATTGACTGTGCCACATCCTCTGGTGCCTTGAAGTATTTGTCCACCCAGTGCTATGCCTCTGAGATGGACACATCTGGTTTGAGAAGCAGTATTTCAAAACCTGCTCCAGCAGCAGTGGAAATCGTGGTACTAAACGTAGCCAGAGCCTTCAGGTGGGCACAGGAGTGAAGCCCAGCGATGCTTAGGAAGCGTTGGGGACTGAGTGATGGACACTCTGCTTTCCTTCTGTGGAGGTGGGAGGTGTAGAGCTCTGCAAAGCCCAGTTGCACCAGTCCCCATCTCTGCTGGGCACCAGGAGGCAGAGATGGGGAATATTCGCTCTCTGGGTAAGAAAGGCTTGTGACAACACACTGCTGAAATGTGCTCTCAGGCATTAATGTTTGCTTGGTGGTGTCAAGCACTGAATGGGGGTGAACCAGGAGGGTGCAAAAGGGCACCCTGAAAAGAGAGGGATGCTTGGGAACTGTCATCAGGAGAGAGGAGAATAAGAGGGTAACGAGTTTGACCCCTGGCCAGAGCATGCAGTCTCTACCAGCTGATCGTGTTTGGGCTCTGCAATAGTAGGTGGTTGTTCCTTGCATGGACTTGGGGTGCAAGTCATCTCCTCCAGCTGCGCGCTGAGTCTGCTTGAAGGGAGCTGCCCAGTTCTCCCCAGGGTCACTGTCACTACTGATACCTCCCAAGGGCAGTTTGTGCCCCTGTGCTGGTCACCTGGTCCCATCTAGGAAGGGAGGGGTGCCCATTGGTATTGAGCGACTACAGAGGGAAGCTGGAGGAGCTGTGAGTGGGTATTTTTGGCTGCTGAATGTAGATAATACTCTAATATAGGCATTTCCTATCACTGTCTGTTTGTTACTCTGCTAAGTAAGGTACCTCTGGCAGCTTTTCCTGCTGGGCTGCTGGTCCCTCCTGTGCACGAGCAAGCCATGGTGTCCAGCGCTGGCCCAGGATGCTGCTGACGCCTCTCCCCTGCTCTCTCCTCCAGGCCACGGAGAGTGTCACTGTGGGGAGTGCAAGTGCCATGCCGGTTACATCGGGGACAACTGCAACTGCTCCACCGAGACGGACAGCTGCGTGTCCAGTGATGGACAGATGTGCAGTGGCAGGGGCACCTGTGTCTGTGGGAAGTGTCAGTGCACTGAGCCTGGGGCTTTTGGAGAGACGTGTGAGAAGTGTCCCACCTGCCCAGGCGTCTGTAGCACTAAAAGGTACCCACTGTTGGGGGGTTGGGGGACTTCTCACTGGTGGGAAGGGCCGCTCTTTGGTTCCTGGGTGACTTTTCAGCTAAGGAATTACTCCTGCTTTGTTAAACAGGGGTGATTAGCCCCAGACAAGGCTGCCATTGCTCAGAGACTATGCTAAGCAACCTGAGAGTATCCCAGGTAGAGAAGCAACAAGTGTTGCTGCCCAAGTCCTCATGGAGGTTCATGTCCCCATTCATTTCCAGTGCTGGAATCTGGCAACCTCAGTTTTGCTGCACCCTGAGCTGCAAGTATCTGAGTGCAGAGAGCTGCAAGTGGCGGAAAAGGGAAGGACAGAGATGACTGCCTGCGTTGTAGTGACGGAGGTGCCCTGAGCATCAGCCTCAGACTGGCACAGAGCAGCAATGCTGTCTGCCTTGACCTCAGGCAGGATGAGTTTGGCAGTAGCTGATGTGCAGCTCCAGACATCCAAAGTGCAAACAGGCCCCAAACCTACCAACTGTTTTGCACCTTCATTGCATCCATCCTAGAATAAATCCATGGAGATGGAGATGCTTAGCCCTGAAGTTGCTCTTTCCTTGTGTTGCAGATGTGCAGCCTCCAGACCAAGGCCCAAGGAGTCCCTTTTCGAGGGGACAATCTCTGTGTTCATGCTTAATCTTCTCCTCCATGTGTCTTTCTGCAGGGAGTGCATTGAATGCAAGCTGTTTAACTCAGGAAGACTGGCTGATAACCAAACCTGCCAAAAGCACTGCAAGGACGAGATCATCACCACGGTGGATGTTCTCGGTAAGTTGGCAGAAGCAGGACTGCAGATGGTGGGAGCTAGTGACTGTGGTGTTGAACTCCTCTTACCCAGACCACGACATACCTGTGAAGAAAGCCTCGGGAGACAGCTGGTATTTAGAAATGTGTGTGTGTGTGTGTGTGTATTATGTGTGTGTATATGGGGTCTGTGAGACCCTCTCGCTGGGCTGTAGTCTGTACTGAAGCAGAAAAACCTTTGATTTTAAGTAATTTCTGACCACATCTAAGAGTGGGATGAGATCAGATTAGATGAGCTGTGAGAGAATGCAAAAGCACAACATATCACCCCAAAAAGGCATTCTCTAATCTTCTGAGACTTCATCTTGGAGAAGTGAGCTTGTAAGATAAAGCAAAGCTGTTTTGGAGACGATGAGTTCTGCTTTGGTGGGACTGACTGCTAGAAGTTCCCCCAGCAAGCTCCTCTACTGCCCTTAGTGTCCTCTTCTAGAGGTCATCCCACACCTGCATCCCTCAGCAGATGACTTTCTCCCCCTTCTTTTCAAGCTCCATTCTGGGAGTCTCTGGTTGCTGTATGGAGGAGTAGAGGGGACCCAAACTCTGATAGCTTTAATCCTGACCCTGGCCTTAACGAAACCCCTTGGAGGGAGGGGTGGAGATCAAACAGAGATGAATTTCTCTCCACACCTGATATTTCCTCCTCTTCCCGTGGTTTACATGGGAGTAGCAGTGCTCTAATTTGCTTGTCCTTTTTCTCCCTCACCAGCAGCCTGCAGGCAATGTTTTTCCCATTGACTCCTCTTAAATCATGACTAGCTTTTAAATTACAACCAGCAGGATTTCCTACCTTACCCTTTGGGAGACTTGCTCTCATTGCCTCCATCCTCCCAGCAGTTTACCGGGGAGTGCACCTACACTAGCACACTGTGAGAGCACACACAAGGCACTTCTAAACCACACAGAGCTCCTTCCCGATGCCTCGCTGGCCTGTGTTTCCTAGGAACCAGCAGACACTGGGGATTAAAGCTCAACTCTCCTGCCTGGTTGTTGCACAATGTCAAAGCCAGCTTCTGTGATGACTGTGCCCTGGAAGGTGAGGCTGGGCTGTGGTGTGCCAGCCCCCTGTGTGGCTTTCAGAGAAAAGCACAGCCAAATTTCTGTTTTAAGACATTTTGGGGAATTAGCCTTATTCTTCTGTTGAACTATTGCAGTCAGATTGTGGGTGGTGCTGAGCTCTTGGCAGCTGAGGGCACTCTGCAGCTTGGAGATCTTAGCTGCTAGGAAAGTGGTAAAGCATAATATTCCTAGCGAAAGTGCCTGGGGACCATGGATTTCTTTACAGGCAGACTCAGCCAAATCCTGGTGTTCAAGGGCTTTTGCGTTACGTAGCACGTGTTAAAAGTCCCTGCTGAGAGGCTGAGCACTGATACTTGTCACAGAAGACATAGGGCCACGTTGTCCTGCAGTGGAGGATGGGACCTTCATAAGTATTGAGTTGCAATGAACACACCCTGGAAGATCCCATGTGCCTTTTGGGTATGAAGCAGACAGTGTTTCAAAGCTTCGTCGAGCAGAGGCATCTGTCACTGGACCCACGAGCCAGAATGATGCCTCTTGGGAAGCTTATATGACTTGTGCTGGATTCTACAATATTAAATCTCCATTTCTGACGATTTCAGAAAGGAGCTTTTAACATGAGAGGAGCATGACAAGTTCAGTGATGAGCGGAACCCGCCAACAGCACACATCAGTGAAAGCTCAGTGGGGCCATCACACTTCTCCCTGTTGGATGCGTGATCTCTGAAACCTGGTGAAGGCCAACAGAGATCATTACTGTCGAGACTTTAATCTTTTAGCAGAATAATGGTGCAAAGGTGGGATTAAAAACATCTGGGCCTGAGGAACTAAGATTTGCTGCTTAACTCGGAAGGATGTTATTCAAGAAACATGGAAATTCTATCAATATTTAATGAGTACTTTGCATTGTAACAGACAGCGCTTCTCCAGCCCTGCCTTTGATACCACTGTGTAGGTAAAGCAGATTCTCCTGTCCCAAGGTAGGAATAGCTGAGGTTTATCCGCACCAGGAATCCTGTCAGGACTCACCAGAGGGGCAGTTGCATCTAGGTTCAGAGCTGTTGAAGTGGAAGGTATTAATCTTTCAACTGAAAGCAGGTCAAGGGCATTGAAGGGAAAGACAAACAGACAGGAGAGAGATAAGGGGCTGCAATAGCAGTGGTCATTAATGCAATCATTTGTCATTGTGACAGCATGGATACGAGTGAGGAGGAGAGCCGAGGGAAGCATTTTCCAGAGGCCTAAGCAAAGGTTACGTCTTTGCCAACGAATAGCCCTGGATGCCCAATCCCTTCCTTCTCTCCCTTCAAACTCTCAGTCCCCTGCAGATGTTGCCCCATCTCCCTTCAGGTCTTGTCCCTGCAGCAGGGACACCCCACAAGCTGTGGCCGTGCAGGGCGGTGGTTCTGCCGATACCAGCCCTGAAGCTAGAGCTGCAAACCTCAGATGAGGTTGTGCCTGTTAGCCATGCAACACTTGCGAGTGCTGCGTTTTCTCAAGCAGTAAGTCTGGACGCTGCTCACTTACAGTTTGCACGAATCGTGATCCCAGACACCAGCCTGCAGGGAAGAGTTGTGCTAACTCCTAGTATTAAACCCGCCAACTAAGTCAACCAAGTGCCGTGTTGCAGCTTTAGACACACCGTGTTAGAAAGGGTGGCTAGCTCAAAATCAGGGGAGCCCACGCCATCACAAGTTTTTAGGTGGGTGGAATCAGCTTAAAAAGAAGAGGATGTTGGAAGCATTTGTGTAAGAAATTAGGGGTTCTGCAGTATTGTTTTTTAATATTTAAAAAAACCCACCAAAACTCTGTGACTCTTGATCTTGTTCCAGAAACGGATGACCCAAACGCGATCCTCTGCGCCTACCCAGTGAACAACTGTGTCATGAAGTTCACCTACTCGGAGCTTGCTAGTGGGAAATCCAACCTCACCGTCCTCAAAGAGCCAGGTTGGTCTTTCCTTGAGTTTCCTTTTAATAGCACAGGCTCTCTTGGGAGAGGCAATGGGCTGCTGGGAAGCCTGGTGGGTTGCCGAATGGCTGCACAAAGGCACAGGTGAGCATATGAACCATGAAGATTTAAAATAAAGTGTTTTCCAGTGCTAAAACCCAGCTCCAAATGCTCCCAGCTTAGTAAAAAGGGACTCTGAGACTGAAACATGCACCTGAGCCAGTATTGCTAGCAGGCGGCTCAAGGGCTTTCTGCCAGCTTGGGAAGCTGCAGTTAATCTCAGCCTATTTACACAGCAAGAAGCATGCCATGTACTGATTTGGAGATACAGCCACTGGGAGCAATAAAATCAGAAGGGGACACCGGGTGCTGCTGCTGGTTAGGTCAGAATGTCAGGAAAGCCCCACGCCACCTATGGATTTCTGCTCTGCCAAAGAGCTAGCTCTGGTCCAGGCAGCGTAAGGGCTGTGTGTCCCTGCTCCCCGCGCTGGGGCTGCCGCAGACAGATGTGTTACCCAGCATTATTTTAATGACATGCAATGCAGTTTTTCGGAGAAAACACCATGTGGTGTTGTAGGACGAGCTAGCAAGCACTCAACAGTAGCTTCTGGCAATCTGCTGTGGTCCTCTGAGGCATGGGCCAGTATGGGAAAGACCGAGATAGTGCACGTTTTGTTTTATTTGTGCTGTGGCTTGCACTTAATTGAAAGACCAGCTGATTACCTGACAGTTAATGTACTTATTTAAAGTGCCTAGTGATCACCTGCCTCCATGTGGGCCAGAAGCTGAGCTGGCTTTTGCCAGAGGCACCTTAACCCTCTGAGAGTGTCCCACGTGGGTCCCCTGGCATTCAAACCAGGCATTACTGTTGGGCAGTGGCATCGCAGCACTGCTCTTTCCCCAGAGCGCTGTGTGACATCCTGACTTCGGTGACGTCCATGAGAGCTGTGTCTTTGACCTGTCTCTGGCCAGGAACTGATTTAACAAATAAATCCCTTCGGTTTCAGAGAGGACTGTTGCTTCTTTTAATTTAGTCACTGCTGCCAGCACTGCCCTGAGGTCACTTGCTCAGTGGCTGCCATCCAGGTCATTAAGTCCCAGTATCCTGACCCAGGATACACTCACACCAGAGCTAATTACCTTCTCCCCCTCGTTACCAGCATGCAGCTCAGCTCCCAGTACCCTGACGATCGTGTTGTCAGTGATCGGCAGCGTGGTGCTGGTCGGCATCATCCTGCTGGGGCTCTGGAAGCTGCTCGTCACCATTCACGACAGACGGGAGTTTGACCGATTCCAGAGCGAGCGCTCCCGGGCCAGATACGAGATGGTGAGCCCAAGGCGCGGGTGCTGTTGGGGTGTAGGGGGCTGTCAGGAGGCACTGGCAGGCAAACAATCTGCAGCCATGTAGTAGAGTGGCAGGGGCGGGGGGGGTGGGGGGGTCCCCCCCGTGGGGCGGGGGGCTGTCAGGAGGCACTGGCAGGCAAACAATCTGCAGCCATGTAGTAGAGTGGCAGGAACGAGGGATGTGGGTGTCCCTGCCCTGTGGTGCCTCGCAGGAGGTTTGCAGGGACTGGCATATGGCACTGCCCTTCCCCTCGGCAAGTTACAAATATTCTGCAAAATTTGGTCCAGCCTTTGGTTTCATTGTGTTTTTCTGATCATTGCTGGAGGGCTGAAGGAGGTGGGAGAGTGGGGTCCAAGCTCCAACTGTGGTGGCACCAGGTTGGTCAGGTCTACAAGGGAGCCCTTCTGGGAGGCTTTAGGTGGGGTTGCCCAGCATTTAAGGGCATTAGCTGTGCTTGCAGACAGGACAGAAGGGTCTGGTGGACACACTATGGCCAAACCACACTGCTTCTGGATCTGAATGCACATTTCAGTCAAAGCCAAACGCAGTGCTATCTCCAAATTAATTGATGCAGGAAGGGGGGGTTATACACATTTTCACCATGACATGGATTTTATTCCTCACCTTTGTTCTTTTGGCCTGCTTGTTTCTCCAAAGGCATCCAATCCTCTGTACCGAAAGCCCATTTCCACGCATAACGTCGAGTTCACGTTCAACAAGCTCAACAAGTCTTACAATGGTACTGTCGATTGATGGGGTCTCGGCACCTGGGACTGCTGTGGACAATTGCTTGACTGTATGTGCTGCTTCCCCACTTGAAGATGCGATCCTCTTCAGGGGCGAGAATCCCTTCCGACAGGACTGGTCGATGACGAAAGCCTGTTATTTGCACAGTAAGCAGAAAAGTCTGGTTCATCCTGGAGGCACCGACGTAAAGGCAGGCTCCCCGCCTGTGCTGACGGCCTCCAAGCCGTGTGTGACTCCATTCCCCAGCTTTCGGGATGTATCAAACCTGCCAACTAAGTCAACCAAGTGCCATATTGCAGCTTTAGACATATCCCAGTAGAAAGGGTGGCTAGCTCAAAATCAGGGGAACCCACACCATCGCAAGTTATTGGGGGGGGAATTAGCTTAAAAAAGAAGAGGGTGTTGGAAGCATTTGTGTAAGAAATTAGGATACAGGGATTCTGCAGTCTTTAGGATTTTTTTATATGAAAAACAAAATAAAACTATTGTGCATATATGATGCTGTGTGTAGTGTTCATTTTCTCTTTGCTGAGCCCCCCCACCAATAGACTGAACAGGGGCTTGCTTCTGGAAGTGGTGCCGGATTTATTCATGGAGCCTTATCGGATAAAGCATGGCTATGAAAACAGGAGCTGGAGCCGCAGCGACTGCCACGGGAGGTATGTTGATGGAA
>NW_010388941.1:7551-7973 GCF_000710305.1 Buceros rhinoceros silvestris | reverse complement strand
GGTGAACCCCTTGGTTTTGCCCCGGGCAGGGGGGAGCCACGAGTTGCTCCTGCTCCATGCCGACGACGGTGTGGGACAGACAGGAAGCTGGTGGCTTCCAGACAGGGAAATGGGTGTCTAGGCTGAGGAAACAAAGTTAAACACCCATTCCTCAGGGTGTGCAGACAGAGGTCCAACCTGGGTGCCTGCAGGAGGGCAGCTGGGAGCACACAGCAGCTCATCCAGACCTCTGGCTTTTTACCAGACGACTATTGCTATGGGGTCCAGCAGAGCCCTGCTGGAAAGGCAGGGGAGCCCTGAGCCTCTGGCTGGATAAAACCCAGTGCTGTTGCTTCACAGCACACATTTTGCTTTGGGTTTGTAGGGTTTTTCCGCCGCCCCCCCCTCCCCCCCCCCCGGCTATTTCTCCCCCCCCCACTGTT
>NW_010388941.1:0-7385 GCF_000710305.1 Buceros rhinoceros silvestris | reverse complement strand
TTTCAGATGGGATTATAGGGACGATGGCAGTTTTTTAAAAAATTGCTCCGCAGCCAAAAGGTTAGATACACTTTTTTCCTTTTTTTTTTTTTTTTGTTGTTTTCATTTTCTATTGTCTCTTCTCCCTGAACAGATTGTGCAGTAGTCAGCTGAAGGAAGCTTGCCAGGGAAAAGCAAAAACAAATGGTGTTCATTGTTTTGACGTGCTCTTCTCTTTGGAAAAGGGCCACAGGCCTATCCTTCCAGGTTGAGGTTTTTTTTTTTTAATTTGTTTTTGCCTCTATAAACAGAAGCTCTTATTTGCTCAGTATAAACAGTTCTCCTTTGAGAACTTTATGGTCCCCCCTCCTCCTGCCAGCAGCACTGAAGAAAAGCAGCAGATGACACTAAAAATAGCTCAAAACTGGGATTATTATGAGTGCAGCAAGTGGCACATCAGCAGCATCAGCTCTCATCAGGTGGGGTAAAAACCCGTGAACCCCAGATATATGAATTCTGTACCCTGTCTTCCACTTGATTCCACTAAATCTGCCCTATCAGGGGAGTAGCACTGAAAACAAGTGCAAGGGCAGGCTCTGGTTAAATGCTGGTACCCACCCATGTGAGCCTGAGCACTGTGGAGGGGCAGCTCTCCAAAGCCCCACATTGCCTGCACAATATTGAGGTCCAGGCTGAAGTTTGCAGGCTGAGATGTTGCATATTGAATACCTGGGGCTAACGCTGCCGTCTGGGAAGGAGCATCCATGAGGCAGAACTGGTTTTTCATGACCATCCCGCTGCCTAGTGCCAGCCCAGCAAGACTAATTTAATTGCTGTCACAAAAGGGGAAAAGAGAAAACAGACCAAAAAGTAATAATCACAAGAAGACAGCACAAGTTTTAGCTTGGTTCATGCAAGAGCCTCCCACAAGCTGTACTGCCCCAGGCACGGAAGGGGAGCAGGAAGAAAAGTGGCGGGAAAGGAAGGGCAGGAATGTTTTAATCGAGCTTTGCCACCCAAAGCAGCAAGCACTGTGAATAAAGCTCTGCTGCAGTTAATTTGCCAAGGACCAAACAGCTTAAAAACAAACCCAACCCTTTTGCTTTCTTCTTGTGCACCTGAAAGTGCCCCCCTTTCCCTTTCCCTTGCAGATAACCTTTATGCTGTGGCATTTCCCAGCACGCTGGGTTAATGCTGAGAGACGGGACAACCAAGGCAGCCGTAGGGCACCAAAGTTTGACTCATTGCTAAAGGGTGGTTGAGGTAGGAAGAGACGGGGCCTGGGGACAGGACTGCCAGTGCACTCCTTCCCCTGCAAGGGGAGACTCAGCTGTAGAGCAAAATGTTCTGCAGAGTAGCCAGGGAGGGAAGGGTTCCATAGCCCAGGCACTGAAGGAAGTGTAGGAAAAAGAGGGAACTAGGGTTGGCTGAGCAGCAGAGAGCATCCTGCTGCCCACAGCGATGGGCCAGACAGCACAGAGCACCACCATGGGTGCCTGTCCCTTGGGGACAGCAGCTGCCATGCCTGGCAGTCCTGGTCAGACTTCCTTCATGTCACTAGAAGGTACCACAGAAACTTTGTATAAATAAATAGAAGAAACAAATTTCTTGTTTTTAGTTTTTATAGGATCTGCCTCCCAAATTTAGCTTGCATCTTAAAAAAAAAAAAAAAAGGAAGTTATGCCAAGAGCAGTCATGGGAATGGTGCATTTCAGCCAGCAGCAGTTTATTTGTGTCTGTAAACACGGGCAGCCTGACCACAGCTAGCATTCCTGAATGAAAACTCCAGCAGAAGGCATCAACGGGTCACATGTGATGGAAAAATGTCAGCGCTTGTCTGGCCAAACTGGAATCCGGATGCCATTGCAACATCAGCTATTCCTGATTCCCAGCCACAGCTGGCGGCTGCTGCCACACGACCGCTGCGGCTGGGGCTCACCAGCGCGTCTTCCCTGTGCCGCTGGTGTTGTTTCTGCAGCAGAGAGCACCTCAGCACACCTTGGGAAAAGTCGAGGCCAATGGCAACATTATTTGCTTTGTTAATTGTGGAGATGCACTGCTGCCCTTTGCTGTGACATGAGCTAAAGCCAGACATGCATTTTTTGCATCCTCTTTGCCCTTTATGGTGGAGTGAGAAGGTGCTCAATAGCTGGAGGCAAAGCCCAAGCTCTCATTTAAATCATTGCCAGAACATTGTTAAATTACTGTTTAATTAACATTCAATTATTCCTTAATCATAATTTGATTACCTTTTGATTTTCATTCAATCATAGATTAATTACCATTTGATCATTGTCTAATCACTAGTAAAACCCTTTCAGTTAACCCCACAATGATGGTTTCTCTCAATAATTCGCCTGTGGCAGTAGCCAATTGTGAGAGCAAGGTAATTTCCCTCCGTAGGTTCTCGGAGGCATCATCCATAGTAGCATAGTAGCACTCTGGGTAATTTCAAGTGTAGCGGAAATATCAACAAGAGCTCGTCCCAATTCAGTGACACCCAGTTTTGGAAACAGCATATGTGCAAACTGAGGGAAATTAGATGTTCTCGTTACTGCAGGCTTAGACACTCTGCTCTGATTACTTGTAGGGTAGTGGTTGTGGTCGAAGTCAAATGTCAAATCTTGAGAATGAAGAAGCAAGACGTGCTATGGTACCAGTGCCTCTGTGCTGTGGTGGGGCACAAAAACCATCCAGCTGTTAAAGTGTCAGCCACCAGCTTCGCCCAGAGGCATTGCTGTGTTTGTTTGCAGAATGAATTAGAAAACCATGGATTAAAAAAACAATTCTGTTTCATTAAGCATATTAATTAGAGTGTCCAAAAGGGGTTACGATCTATATGGCCAGATACGTTGCTTGGCCCGCATATGTCCCAGTTGCCGTTAGCACTAAGCCAACCATTACTCTGTCAACAACATCATGTGGAATTAAGGCTGGTGAGATTAGAGTGTCTTTGGCAATGTATGCCAGAGCCCATTAAAGCCACCTTTGCTTCTAACTGCTGCTTCATTATGTCACGTCCGTGAGGAGAATCAGTGCAAGTGTGTATTCTGTCCTACTGACCTTGAGACCATGCTTGGGTGTGGTTGTAAATACAAAGTGTAATTACAATTGCTTGTCTTCCCCACCCAAACTGGATTTGTGTCCTGGGGGACACTCTGGGGCCTTGTCATATGAATGTGCTTTGGAAGGTGGTTGTCAATAATTTGCTGTACTGGGGAGCAAGTATGCCAAATTATGGTACTATCGAGATGCCTCAGGGACAGATGCTGCTAATGGTCAAACTTTGGCATCTAATGATTGATGCAAAACCAGCAATCCCGTTCATACCCTGCTTGAGAGCTTGTGTTCATAAATTGAACTATTTGCTATCTTGAGATAAGGAAACAAGCAACGTCGTAATTAGTAGATAAGATCCAATCACTGCCTCCTCTGTAATATAAAAATTGTAAGAAAGAAAAGTGCTCGTGACATCACTTCATGCCAACTTGCCAAATCAGTGCGATGGACCACAATCCAGGGAGAATAATCTTAGGTTCCAGTAGCTGATGTTGCAGTTGGGGGGCGCTGATAGAAAACCAAACCTGCTTCATTCCTTTTGGATGTTCAATAATTTGGACATCCATTGCTTAGAAATGAGATGCTTGCCACCCTGGTGATGGAGCACCTTTAATTTTCCATCGTTGAGTCTTCCAACCATTGCACTGGGGCAGGACTTTTCTGTCCATTCCTGTTTCGGGTCTGGCTGAGATGGAGCCAGTTGTCCCCACACCGGCCCTCACAGCGCTGTGCTCTGTAGTGGTACCTAGCAAGCATCAAGGCTGTCCTCTCCAACATTCCCTCCCACCAGTAGGCTGGGGGTGGGCACGATCTTGTGACTGAGATCCTAGCCAGGACATCTGACCCAAATGGCTGTTCCATACCATATGATGTCTGCTCAGCAACAAAAGCTCAGAGGAAGGAGGAAGAAGGGGTGGGGGGGACATTCATTATTTATGTTTGTCTTCGGGAGCAACCACATCGAAGTGGCCTGATATCGCTTGCTGATGGAAAATAGAGGACAAATCTTTTGGGTTCCTTTGTTTCCACCTGCAGCCTTTGCTTTTGCCTTATTAATCTGTCTTGATCTTGACCCACGAGGGTTTTTTTCCATCTTATTTTCTCCCCCTCCCCATCTAGCTGAGGAGGGGAGTGATAGAGCAGCTTCACAAACACCTGGAATGCAGCCAAATTCAACTCACCACAAAAGGACAGTAGAGTTGCTACCCTGGATTTCAAGAGAGCAAACTTGAAGCTATTCAGGGAGCTACTTAACAGCGTCCCCTGGGAATCTGCTTTTGAGGGCTTCGGAGTCACTTTTTAAGGATCACCGTTTAGAAGTCCAGGAGCAGACAATTCCAGTCAAGCAAGTGGAGTAGACCACCAGCTAGGCTGAATATGGAACTCCATGTGGAGCTCAAAAGGGAAAAGAAGTTTTATGATCTCTGAAAGTAAGGTTAGACTTCACAGGAAGGTTAGAGAGCTGTGGTTTATATATGCAGGGAGAAGACACAAAAGGCCAAAGTTCAATTAGAGTTAAAACTGGCCTGTGGTGTGTCACACAAGGGCTTTTTTAATAGCAAGAGGGAGACTAAAAAAAAAAAAAAAACCACCCCTTTGGACTGGTATTTATGGAAGATGGTCACCTGACTAACAGGATAAAGAAAAACAGAGGAATCCAATGCTTTTTTTGCCCCTGTTTTCAATAATACAGATAGACCTTGGGCTGCCTGGTCCCCTGAGCGTGGGACTATGACCTGGACTACGAGTGTGGGAACAGTGACTTTCTGTTTGTGGACACTGAAACTGTCAGGGAATTGCTGTATCAGCTGAATGTTCACAAGTCCGTGGAGCCGGATGGGATTCACCCCAGAATATTGAAGGAGCTAGCAGATGTTATGGCAGATGTTCTCTGCTCTTAAAAGGTGCCTCTCATGTGATGGGCTCTGTATCAACAGGGCTGTACCAGCAGTCAGCAAAAAATTTTCCCAAGGCAAGCACCATGACCAGGAACCTCGCCATCCTTTTCATCCAAATGGTAGAGAAGTTAACTGGGCTTTATCAGGAGTTTGTTGCTCCAAACCCCGCTGATACCCTCTCTCTGTATGTCCTATATGCAGGCTCTTGGTATTACAGGGCCCATAACCTGATATCCTGAGACACTGTGTATTAATAAATCAAAATGCTTCATGAGTAACTGCCCACGGACAGGCAGCAGGGCTCTTTAACAGACCACGTAAGGGTCGAGCAGTTACACCAAACTCTGGAAAACGTGCTTGCTAGAATCCTACAGGTCCCAGAGCGATCACATATTATTTGGACCCTTCTGGGGGACTTACCTCAATTTAAAATGTCATCTGTGTATTGATGCACTGTCATCCCCGGCTCCTGTGGGATTTATTCTCTCACTAAAGCCTGGTGTGACGATGTAGGGGTATCTTTGAACCCCTGGGGTACTCAGGTAAAAGCAAACTGAAGCAAATCTCTCTCAATCCTCAGGTTGTAATGGGACCATAGAAATCCCACCTTTTACATCCCCGGCGGCCATCCGAGGCTGGGCTGCTCGCTCTATTGAAAAAACCCAGGATTTGTAAGAGAGGGGACAGCAGCATGTGAGGGTGCAGTGTTTCCGTTTAATTTAGGACAGTCTACCATCAAACAGCAGATGCTGTTAGACTTAGGGACAGGCCCTGTGGGGGAGTTCTATGATGAATGAGTTTTCTGACCGACACCCCATCATCCTAAACCCTGGGTGAGAGCAGTCAAGCCTTGTGAGGCGTCAGGGTTAACACAGGACGGTCATACATGGGCGAAGGGGCTTTCAGATAACCTTGGTGCTGCATGTAACAAAAAACCAACAGCCTCCACAGCAGGTATTTTACCGATAGAATTACAGAGTTCTGGAGCTGAGGTTGTGGCATGTGAGAGCATACTGGAATGGTAGTAGTCGGGGATTTTAATATATCCATACTCCAAATACTTAAGATCCTTACTGCCATTATGAGTCTCAGTGTCCTTCCACCCGGCACAGCCAATTTTATCCTGACCTCGGGGACCACTCATCTTTTCCCAGCAATCACTACTATAGGAATCCTTTATTGAGATTTCTGAATTAGCCCAGGGGTGTCCTCAGCTTCAAAAACGACCCATGGCATACCACCACACTTCTGCTCAGGAGACCATGCTATACACAGTCATGCTTTGCTCGGGCTTCCTCCTCTTCTCTGTACAAAGTCAACCGAGACACGCCAGCAGGGTCACTGCTCCCAGCTTGAAAACGCCTGCCAAGAGTTGGAGGAAAACCTGAAGCTGCAGCAGGAACCAGGCTGAGGTTTAATTTGCTGCAGCATTCGAACGTGAAGCTGTACTTGTTGCTGTGGTACAGATGGACCAACAGCCAACGGAATGACTACAGACAAACAAAACACCCAGCCTGTCTAGCCCACCGTCCCGCTACAAGCATTCCAAACCAGAGCGTTTCCCCGGGACAGCCACCTCCAGAACTCGGACCTGGAAACCAGCTTCATCTGGGCATTTCACATTCCTTTGGTCCTGTTCCCTCAATGCAACACTTGTGTCACTGGCTACAAAAATCCACAGCCACAGGCTTTCCAGCTAGATTTGACGGGAAAGGATTCAGTTCTTTTTCTGGGATTAAGTCTTAAACAGATTTTTGTAGCATAGGCCACGGCAGCTATACTAGGACCTGTCAATTAGGGGTTAATAAAGCAACGCTGATACTGTGACATACAGATCATACTTCTAAGGACAAAGATTTTAACTCTGCTGGTGTTAATTCGGTGCTGGGTTTATTTTGCAAGAATTTTTCAGACCCAGTCAAGCACCAGCAGTGACTCCGCCTGAAGTGCCCAGGCCGGGCTCTTTCGACACAAGCGCTTGTGCTGCACAGAGACACCCCCAACCTCGGAGAGATAAAGTGAACTTTACACACAGATCTCAAAAGCTGTGTGACAACTCCTTACTGGTTCCAGTGGCTGCTGGTCTCTCACACAGCCCTGGGACTGCGCTGCTCAGAAACAGCAGCAAGGCGGCCTTCCTTCTGCGGCAAGCTCTGACATCGCCTCACCCGTCTTACTTCACCGTGAGGAGCGCGGCATCCTCTCACTCTGTGATAAACCACGCTCCAGCGCGGATTCAGGAGCACAGTTCCACAGAAGCAGCTCCTGGCCAGGTAACACAAACCACGCGACAGCCCAGCGATTTAGAGAGAGCCTTGTGCCTCTGCCCCAGCTCAGTCAGATCAGAGAATGAGCTGCAAGACTCTCAGATTCGTGTATTATGATGCAAATGAGTTTTGTGAATTGTGACCTAGTTCCCATGTTGTGGACGGCTGGGACCAACAGCAG
>NW_010388940.1:32298-33052 GCF_000710305.1 Buceros rhinoceros silvestris | reverse complement strand
TATATATTAATATATGATATATATATATATCTATCTATTACATGAGCCTAACCAAACTCAGAAGTAATAACAGGAGTTTTCAAATAAAATTAGGAAACTTCTACCCAAAGAAAATGGCACTTACTGTGCAGCTAAGTGTCCCTGCTGCTACCATGCTACATAGCCGTCACATCTGGTTGAAATATGCACACCACATTGCCACCACTCCATAAACCACATGCATGCTCAGACAGAGCAAACGGGTCTCGGTCATGCTGCTTTCAGTCTAGTCATGCATCACCAAAGGGCTTGGGCATGAGGTGGTGGAGGGTGAGCCTGGCAGCAGTTTTGGGCACCAAAACCAGGATTTGTCAGCAGGGTCACCTCACTGGGCATGGCCACCAGCCACAGTTGGGATGACAGGAACCAAGAAGGCATTATGCCTGGCAGGACTGAGGCACAAACTGAGCTGCAGAGAAAGCAGCAAGATAAGGATGGTGCACGGTGCAGCTCAGTGAGGTGTACCAAGGGACCTGGGTGTCACCCAGAGACAGTTGGAAAGAGCAGTTTTCCTCCATGACTATCAAAAAAACTTCTCAGAAAAAAATGCCACAGTTTCTTTTTTTTCACCTTCTTTCTGCTTTTCACTCACAGTTTTAACCAATGCCTTGAAAGAGAAAAAGGGGGAATCTGACATGACGTGTCTAGTAAGGGTTAGGCAAGATGGTCTCAGAATTAGAAAGACAAGGCAGGATGGAAAAAGGAAGGGGCAAAC
>NW_010388940.1:0-32157 GCF_000710305.1 Buceros rhinoceros silvestris | reverse complement strand
AGCAGGGACCAGAGAGGGTCCTGAGCATCTCTATGCTGGCATTCCCTGTCTCTGCTCTTCTCTCATCAGTGCTCAGCAGGATGCAGCTCCTCACACAGGCCTCAGAGACAGCTTTATTACATTAAAGATCTGTGAGCTGGTGCCCTTGTGTTCCTTCTTTTATAAAAGAGGAATGTGTTTTGGCTGCTGAACAAGAACAGTAAAGATGGGTTGTAACAGATACAGTTAAAGTACATAAACTGACTTTTCTCATGGTATTCTTCCCCCCCCCCCCAAATTTGCTTCACGTAAGAAGTAAATCTACCAACATAATATAAACACAAACAGGTTTTCATGGGAAAGATCATTAAAACAACCCTCAAGTCTTTTTTTAAAAGAACTTAAAAGCATGCCAATGAGCAGCTCTAAGCTAAAATCAGTGTCATTCTCACTCTTCCAACAAAATCAAACCTAGAATCTTCCTGGGTAATTCCTATCATTGCATGGGTCAAATTCATAAATAACATTATTTTTCCCCAAGCCCTCTCCACAGCCAAAACTAAGCAGAATGAGCAATAAATTTACTCACTAGATGGAGCAAGAGTATCTAGATAGGAGAAGGTACGCCAAAGTTGTGAGTTACAGAACTGGGACAGCGCAACTTTGTTCGCCAGCCTCAGAAAACCACGGACAGAGTTCTCGCCTTTTAGGCTTAACCCAGTCACGAGTAGCTGAGCAATACTCAAAAATTAGAGGGAATTCACTAGGTAATACTAATATGTTGGAGCTTTTCAAATTGAGAAGGGTTCCTGCCACCCATTTCTTTATTAGTTCCCCCTCTCAAGAATGCCGTTATTGGGACCTTCAAGTGACCTTTACAAACGACACTCCTCCTGGCTTGGTTTCCTGAGGAACAGTAGTTTTCAGTGGTGAAAGCACTTCTTCAGAGCTGTCCCACTGTGCAGGGCTTTCTCCCTTTAAGTTATTGGTGGTACAGGGAGACTTGGTGTACTGCAATCCCATGGCAGGAAGCTGCCTTGGTTTTTGGCTTAAAGGCATGAAAGTCACCTCTGTGTAGCCACTGTTGGTTCTCCCTTGCAGGAATAAATGCCATATGCAGTCATTAACAAAAGTCCTCCTGGATATTACCAGCACAGTGGGTGTATCATGGAGTAACATCAGTTCAGAGAGAGATAGGCAAGAAAACTGGAGAATTGCAGTGCCTCTTGGGACAGGAGCTACCGATGCTGGAATGAAACCCCAAGAAAGACAAGTGATGCAAATGAGAACTATTGCTCACCCCCAGCCTACTCACTAGTGGGGTGGTAGGAGGAGCAGAAAAGTCTTTGGTGAAACATATGGAGAAGTAGCCTCCTTTCTCCCCAAACACACCCATGTGTAGAAGCAGCAACTTATTCCATCCCTTAACCCAGTACCATCCTGAACTTCCGGCTGTCTTTGAAGATCTGCAATTTTACATGGACATATGCAGTTTCTCAACATGGAAAGCTGTTGACGTGAGAACAAGGATTTGGCAAGATGACGTATACGCTGTACTTCTTAAGGGAGGAAAAGACAAGTAACGGCGAACATTCTTTGTGGGATGAAACTCCTCTGTAACATACTTGTGTGCCTTGCAGAGAGCTTCAGCATAGAGACTTGTCCCCAGGAATGCTGTCTTGGAACAGGAACCTTCCTCTTTGCCACCTTTCTTTGAGAATATGATGAATTTAACAAAATTCCATGATAAATAATGATGTATCCTGGGAAGGCTAATTAAGAGGCTGAGCGAGATACAAAGAAAGACACAGAAATGTTCAAAAATGCCAAGTATTTTTGTAGAGGACTACAAAAGCTTTCCCCCCCCCCCTTTTCTTTCCCTCTCACAAAATGTTTTCCTTTTAGACAAAGAAGCCCAGACTTAAAACTGAGTTTTCTCCTGTTTTCTTAAAACCATTTTCTATTAAACAGGAATCTTTACAAACCACTTCCCAAAATCATTTTCAGTTTTTACAAACAAAATATTTGAACCCCAAAGTTGCGGTTTCTCATTTCATTTTTTTCTTTATCCCTGAAAAAAGCCACTTTTGTCTTCTGAAATGCTCTAAGGGGAAAAATTAACCAACTCTTCACAATAGCAGCACGTGCTAGTTTTTGAACTACGCTTGCTCCTGCCTGCATTTTACAGAGCTAAGCATAGCTAGGCTTGTTGCAGGGTTAGATGGGAGTCTTCCAAGTCACACAGGAGATGGTAGGAGGATTGTTCTTTCTGCAGCAGCAGGCAACTTGTAGACCTCGAACTGCTCGATGCTCTGCTTTATCTCAGTAACTATCTGTACACATCACAAGGTGAGGTTTCTGCCCTGTGTTTGCCTGGATTCTCACTGGCAAACTTCATGCTGTCTTTCGGGTCAGACACGGGGAAGAGGTACCTATGTTCAGTATCTTAGGCTTTGGGGAAATGCTTTATTTCTCTGCCCACTAATTTTTTGCCTTATTTGATGTGGATAACAGGATTGTCAGTGTCTCTGATATCAGAGATATCAGATACATGCCTGTGTCTCTGACACATTTTGAACCCCCTTAAGTTCTTGCAAGAGTGGAGGATTAACAAGTTGCGCCTAATTACCTGTGATCTTAATCTCTAACTCTGAATTAAGCTGCACCCAAGCCCCTGTGTAAATACTTCATGACAGGAGGAAAAAGAGACCAATTCAGGATAGGGATTCTTATGTGTTTAGAAAGCAGAGAAAACTGTAGAAAACCTTAGCAAAAGATGCCAAGTAAACAAGATTCAGTTGACCCTCTGTAGAACTGTCCGTCTTCTGTCCTGCTGCTCAAGCGTTTGTGCTATTTAGCTCTCTTCTCCTGGCCAGGATGTACTTAGAGAATAACTTGCTGCATTGTTTCTTACGTGTATTTATCTAGCTATATTGAAGTAAATCCTCCCACCTTGGTGCAGGCAATCTTCAGCTTGCTCCCATGTACATGCAGGAACCCACCACTTCAGGAAGCATCCCAGCCCTTTTGAGCACAGAGCAACAGCTCCACAATCATCAGCATCAAAAAAAGCATGCAGGACTTTTTAAGGGTCTTCTCATTCCGTCCATGCTGGAAAAGCAAATGGGACTCACAGCTTGCCTGGAACACCAATAAAAGAGTTATTTGAGCTCAAAGGCAAAGCAAGCAAGTGCTAATGCTCAAGGGGCTTCTGCCAGCTGTTTCTCACAACAGCAGAGCTGCAGCTCTGCTTCCTGCTTCTCCAGCCCAAAAGTGACGGGATAATGCTCAGGGAGAGGAAGCAACTGGTGTTACTGCTGCAGCTGGCATGGCACGGCCCCTTAGAAACCCTGCACTGTTGAACAAAACTCCTTACATATAAAAAGCAGAAATGTGTATGCTGTCACATACTCACCCTTGACATTTTTTGTACTTGTTCTTAGCCTAGAGGGAAAAGAAGAATCCTCTGAGTTTTAGGAAATCAAAATCATCTCTGGTTGTTGGGGTAAGGAGATAGAAAGTGCTAAAAAGCTTTTAAACACTTTTAGAAAGTGTTTAAAAAGTTATTTATTTTTCTCTTAAAAGAACACCAAGCCGCTCTATGCAAACACACCAAACCAGGAAATTTTAATGGAGTAACAATAGTGCACCAGAATGTATGATTTTCCATTACAATTACTGTTATACTTGTTGTATTTCCATTACAATATGCAGAGTGTATTTTTATATGTGTGTGTGTGCGTTCACGTACTAGAGACTAGAATTTTAATTTCAAAAGTTTTCTAGCACTGAATGTCTGGAAATATTAATCGGAGAAGAAATCCTAACAGACTGTAAGCTCGCAATTCTATTGTTTGTTCTCTTGGGCTTACAGATAGAGGTAAGTACAATTTTCTCTTACCATTAAAAGATCCAGAGTATTAGTGGCTCGGTACTGAAGACTTGCCTCCAACACGTAGGAAGTTACTTGTAACATGGTGTAACGGATTGAAACAAGACAGTTTGTCTCGTTCTGCCTATTAATGTCAGGTAGGTATCCACTGTCTCCCAAAACCAAAATCACTGAAGAGATGATTGAGATATTGCTGTCAGAAAGACCTCAGCTTTCATCAGCTGAAATCTCTCTTACCTATACAAACACACTAAATTCAAACAGCAGCTGACGGGCTCAGCACCACAAAGGAAGCGGTTCTAAAAGGATCAATAGGATCAGGATTGAGCCTTCGGATGCATCCAATTATACTGACTGCAAAGTAACGATTGGATGCTGACATTAATACTGCAAAATATGTGTTACAATTACGTCAATGAAAACCTTAATACACTAATTTCCTGAGTCAGTTTTACATACTTCAAGTGGTTTGAGCTTGAAAAACATATCTGAAAAAGCATAACAAATGTACATTTCTTGGTGGTTTGCCTGGATTCGTTATGCAGCTGAAATCTAGACACTGGTCAAATAATTCTTTATGTGTATTGGTCATAGGTCTTTCTTTTTTACTTTAATTTCCTGTTACATTTTTATTTAGAATTTGGAATTATCCGTCCCGAGAATTTCCCTTGTGGTTGCTCTACTCATGAGCAATTCACGTGGGCATTTTCTGGAAGCTAAGTATGCAGGTCTGAACTTTTTCTCAACCATTTAGATCACAGCTTTCAACACCAGAGTTCTGTAAAATACTTAACACTCCAATAATGACAGAAAAGAGCCCAGTTCCCTCCGTCTTGACCCATCTGCCCAGCAGAACCTGCTGAAGACTACAGCAGATGAAAACCAAAGTCCTGTAAAGGATTTAACTTTCTAAGCAAAAAAATGTGGATCTGTTCCTCTCCTGAGTCACACCGTATTTACCCTAATGTAATTCTTCTGACTTGTGCAATCACAGCCTGAAGCCAGGAGAAGTACCACGTTCCCAGGATGTCTTTTGACACCATGGGTTTGCCTGTGCTGCAGCTGAGGCGCCAAGCATAGAGCAGCATTCTACAGATGTCCCCTCAGGGCGTTTTGGGGCAGTGTGTGACCCTGTGAGGCATGCAGGAAGCCAGCCCCCTGGGCCTGGACGGGGTGGAAGAGAAGCTGTAGTTGTACCTGAGACCAAGTTTGCTGGGTCGTTGTCTTCATGGAAAGCAAAATCCAGCAGGTCAGATGACAAAATAGAGCCTAAACGTACCCATTCACGGTTATGTCTGCATGTTATGTGCGTCACCTATCAAATCAACTCTGCAGCTAAGAAACCACGTCTAATCAGGCAGCGTGATGCCTCTGTGCAGATACAGGCTTCTGTAAAACACATGCTAAATCAGGTCTGGTCGCACTGGAGTTCCCCGAGTCGCTGGAGAAAGCAATCTCACCTAACGAAATGTCTAAAACCGGTCCAATGACTCACATCCTAAAAAGGGCTGCTACTCTCTCTTGTCAATAAAAGAGCCAATGGAGAGCCTTAGTCAAGAGAGGCTACTTATACTGCAGACATGTATGCGGAGGTGAGGTAAAGCCTGTCCCATCAGCCCCCCTTGGTAAAGCCAACAACAGTCTTACCAGGAATGCACCCTGAAGGGCTGCATTACAACAGGCAGGAACTCTTCCTCAAGATCCAACTTTGTCTCATGGTTGTTTAAATCTAACTTGAAAAATTCCCTATTTGCGACAGCATTATAAAGACTTGTGAGAACGATCTTCAAGCCTGTTGCAGAGCTGGAAGCAGTCAGACCGCCCTGTGGGCAGGCTGGTCTTGGACACTCATTTACTTGTATAAAGGAACTCTGGAAGAGATACCAGCTGACACCTACAGCATGATTCTACCGCTGGAAGATAAATTGCCACTGAAGACTCCTGCACTTAACCCTCTCTTCAATTTTTGCATTGCAGATGCTTACAACAGTTCTTGTAGTAAGAAGAGGGGACACAAATACAGTAAATATACACAGATTTCTTCATCATGGCTCCTAGTTTCTCTGAATCCTAGGGGCAGTCTGTGTTGCCCCTGCAAATCCTGCCTCAGAAGTCACCCTCCTGGAACGGATCCCTGCCCACAGGCTATAACTACACAAACAAACCGTGCTCCGTGCCAGAGTGTTGCTAGCAATGGGAGGGGTCTGTCCACAGGGATCTCTACTGCCAGAACTGGGGATCACGCTGCTGCAATGGGGAGACTATGGTTTTCATAGCAGAGGTAGGCAACGCGGACATCTGCTCTCTCCACTCTCCTGTCCTGCTCAGGACACCACCGAGGTGCTTCTTGTGCTATCCACTTGTTTACACAGGCCCGTACGAAACCTCTTTCTGCTAACTCGGAGTAGCTGTATTTCTGCAGGCTGGTTAGCTGTTGACGTGATCACAGGGCGTCACAAGCTCTCACACAGCAGCCAAAGGCTACAGCGGCACTCGGGGTGCTGAGGCTTCATGCACATGGGCGAAGAGGCAGGAACTCCATTTTACGAACAAATCAATCTTTAAAGCAGACACACACACACAAAAAAAGGATTAAACTATTGTTAACAGAAGGTGGAGTAAAAACCTCAGGCTTTCTCAGAAACCTCATTTTATTACTCAGAGCTCCATTGGGTGAACAACCAGGCTAGAATTCAGGATTATTCACGCTTTGCAATGTCTAGCTCTCTTCCTGTCTGTCCATCAGGACTGCTGTCTTTAAGAGCATTCCCAGGAATCTAGAAAGAAACGTGCTGACGAGATAGGAAGGCTGCGTTTCAAAGTCTCCTGCTTTATTTCTGCATCCAGGGGACAAAGAGTCTGCAGAGTGCCTGGTTGCTCTCTCTGCACTCAGCAGGACTTACTTCCACCATTTACTGCAAGGAAAACAAGGATCAGGACACCAGGATATAACAAACAAGGTGAACACAGAGAAACACGAATGCAAAGAGCTAGATCCACTACCGTGTTTTCAATCAGGAGGTTCTGTTGTCATCAGTGGACACCTTGAACACACGAGGGCTAAGCGCTTGTCTAGCAACTGGGCCCTCATGATAACAGCACTGCCTCGCCTCACCCCTCCCCCCGCTGTCTTGGAGAGCTGCACAAGATCACGTATTCACACTCTCTGCTTCCATCAGACAACTCCTCAAGTGACCTGCGTTTTCAGATATGCTGAATTCAGTGGAAATCATTGTGTGTTAACACTTAAAAATAGGGACACTGGAGGCAAACCTCTTAAAGCACCTTTTGAACCAAGACCAACCAACCTTTGTGAAACCTTTTTCCTCAGCTCCGTGAAAACCAAATGTAAAGTTACATAAAACTGGAAAACAGATTGCACGGTGTTTTGACAGCCCTTAGCCTATCCTTCCGGGAGTACAGGCATATCTAATATAGCACACTAATATTTTTGTAATCGATTTTTCCCTTGGTTAACCAATTCTTCTTCATTCCTGGCACACCACCCTTGGACCCTGAAGGAATCAACATCAAGCGGTGTCTCTAAGTAAGAGACATCGTTAACTAAAGACCTGATCCATGACGTGACAAACAACCACAAATCTCACCAGCGGTGGTGGAGGCACACACCGAAATCTTTGGCAAGGCATAGCAGTAAAAAATCATTTGTCACATAACACTGCTGAGCCCACGCAGGACAGGAAAGCACTGCAACAGTCCATCAGGTCAGAGCACCCTCCTACGACATCTAATTGGTCCTGCTATGCAAGTAGTTCCACTGTCAGCTCCAAAAAACTGCTGTGCATGAGCACAGCATGCTTGTGAGAGAGAGAGACTTTCAGAGGAGGAACAGAAAGAACAAAACAGAGAAAAATTAAGAGGAAAATGAGTCACTTAATGTTTCTCTCATGTGGGTGGCTTTTTTCGGTTAAAATATAAAAATCCTTATTTTCCCCTGTGCATCACAGGAATGCAGACAGGACTGTAAAATATAAAACGTGATCCAGCTGGAAATCCATACCTCAGCACAGCATTTCTCAGGCTTTTTTGGCTACATCTCCCTTGCAGACCTACTCCACACTCTATCCAGTCTCCTCCCTTCTAAGCACCTCTGAAACTAGCAGGGCACACTGCTGATGAAGGTGTCATGGAGATATGCTGCTTGGGACCTGTTGGAGAACATACTACGTGGCTGGATGTAGAAGTTTAGGGCAGGACCACATCAGCAGATGGGGCAGAACCACAAGCCTGCGCAGATGCTAGAAATGCAGTAGGAAAGGGATGACCAAAAGCCAGGTGCCAACTGTTCTCTTCAAAAAAACATGAAGGACCACGTGAGAGTTTTCAGCCAACTGGCATTCCTTTCTTCATTGGGTAAGACAGCAGCTTTTTACAGGAAAAGTTTTGACACTGACCAGTGTTTGGTTCTTTTCATTTATGTCCCATTGTGAACAAAGATGTCAGTATTTCAGGTGGTTTCTGACCACACCTGATTAATGTTTTCCAAGCTGAGAAATCAGCACCAAAACCCAAGATCCTCTGGGGTTTGGGTTCTAAGGTAGCAGAGGGAGAAGCTAAATAAGGAACTGGAGTAAAATAGGAGATAAAGTACTTTGGGGTATGTCCTCATCTGGAAAATCCCAACGACTTCACTCTACTGCTGATTTATTGAGTATGGCAAATGACAGGCATTACCAAGCACACAGTGTTTTACTCACCTTTTGTGACTATGCCAGCAAGGAAAATTTTCCACTTAAACTTGGGATGGAGCTTACACAGTAATTTCTACAGCTACCCCACAGCCCTCCTGCAGATTTGCACCCCAGGGTGAACTTCCATCTTGTAGGCCTAATCTCAACACATACAATTTCAGACTAGAATTAGTCAATAGCAGAAGAATAGCCGTTACAGGGGGTACTGAAAACACACATAAAATGAATTTACAGGACAATTAGTTGGGGGGTTCTGTTGTTGCTGGTTTTGTTCTATATCTTTGAGGAATAAAACTTCATCATTTCAAACCAGCTTCTGCAGCACCTTCTGAAATATGTATTAAAGCCAGGCTGGAATCTGGACATAATCTTGAGCAATGGATGTTGTTTACCTGGACTAGATAAAGCATTCAACACTGTTTCCATAGCCAAAGGCAAGATACAGGGTGATAGGTGGTCTGTAAGAGGGGTAGGACACTGCATCACGGGCGAGACTCTGAGAGTGATGGTCAATAGTTTTTACTCAGACCGGCAGCCCATCACAAGAGGGTCCCCCAGGGATCAATACTGGGCCCCACACTGTTCAACATCTGCATAAATGATCTGGACAATACAACTGAAAGCACCCTTGCCATGTTTGCTGATGACACCAAAGAGGGTGATGAGGTAGACACATCCAAACGGAGAGACCTGGACAGGCTGGAAGAGTGGGCCAGCAAGAGCTGTATGAAGTTTAACAAAGTCGAGTGCAAAGTCCTGCAGCTGGGATGACATAACCAAAGAGCCCAGTACAGGCTAGGATCTGTACGGCTTGGGAGCAGCCTTGCTGAAAGGGACCTGGTGGCCCTGGTGGACAAGCTGAACATGAGCCAGCAGTGTGCTGCTGCAGCAACAAAGGCCAATTGGATCCTGGGCTGCACGCCCAGGGGCATTCATTACTAGCAGAGACAGAGATGTAATCACCATACTCAGCACTTGCCAGGCCTCATCTGGAGTGCCATGTCCATCCGGTCCTAACAATTCAAGAAAGATGCAGACAGACTGGAGAGGGTCCCAAAGGGGGGGCCACAAAATATGATCTCCATAGGGCTGGAGAATGAGCCCTATGAGGAAAGACAGAAGGAGATGGGTCATTTCTCCCTGGAGAAGGCTCAGAAGTAACTTCATCACAGTATTCCACAGTACTTAAAGGGCAGCTACAAAGACATCTGAGGCTCCGACTTCACAAGGAGCCACATAAAAAGGACAAGGGGCAATGGGTGCAAGTCGCACCAGGGGAGGTTCCACCTCAATACAAGAAAAAAAAATTTTACAGTGAGAACAATCAGTCACTGGAACAATATTCCCTGGGACATGTGGAGTCCCTCTCCCTGGAGGTTTTCAAGATGCAATGGACAGGGTGCTAGATTATCTTATCTGGGTTCCCTTTCCCACAATTCCCATTGCATATTTTGCAATGAAATTGAATTATCTGTATTTCTGAAGACAATTAAGATTAAGCTTAGCTGAACAATTTTTTTCCTGTTAAGTTGGAATTGGGAAGAGAGAAGATAATTGCAAACACCAGATTCTTACTGTCCTATGTACAAGAAATAAAAATCACGTCCGTAAGAGATACTGCAAGTAGCACTAAATTAAAAACTTGGACACACAGAAAAATCTTAAACATTGTTTTATTATAAGTTTTATTACAACTATAATGTTGACATTGAAGGTCATACACACCGTTTTCAGAAATAACTGTATTTACATTTTCTCCAGGGTGATACAGACCAAATATATTTTCTTCATATACCACCAGTACAAAGCAGGCACGCAGCTGGGGGAACCTGCCCTAGTACATACTTGCAGTACAACCACCGCTGCTTAGTACAATCTGCTCGGGCAAGACTGGAGACTCTCAGCCCAACAGCAAGGCTGTCCTTCGCAGAAGTGGGAAGCAACAGCTGAGATTTCCTCCACCTCAGCAATAACCGCTGCAAGAGCATTGCCAGGAGAACTGAAAGCCAAAAGAAGGGCAACAATACTCCTCCCATGAGGGAGAACCCTGTTTACACTGGCAGTTCAAGCACATGCCTAAAAACCCTGTACAACACTAAATTTTACCTATACCTTTGTGAACTGTTGTGAAGACAAGAGATGCTGGCAGGCCCATCTATTTAGTCACGGAAATGACAGAAGGCTTCTGCCCCAAACTGTTTGGTTATCAGGCTCCTTTTTTTTCTTAAACCTTAGCACTGACATTAATATGCACTTGGAGGCAAGTGCTCTAGAAGTGCACAGGAAGATTTTCAAAAAGAGCTTCACTCACATTTAAGCACTGAAACAAGACACATCCTACTGAACAAGTCCTCTTGCCATACATTGGAGCATCTCGGCTCCTAATGAAAGCGCACATCTGCATGAAGCCACGGAGTTCTGAGGTCCCCATTTCACAGATGGGAAAAACAAGTGACCAACCTGTGATGAGGTGCCTACGGCAAAACCGAATACACAGCTCCTAACTTCGAAAGAAGTACCAAAACCCCTAGCCTATCCTCCTGATGAACAATAATTTGCTTATAGAATTTAATTAACTTGTTACACTTGGAGTCATAGGTTGTGGAGTCCACAATTTAAGAAAAAATTTAAAAAAAAAAATCAGAATCTTCAAAAAGAATTCCTGTGCTGCAGAAAAATCACATTGATAAATCACATTCTAGTTAACTCCCAGAGAGAAACCTCAAAATTATTTTTCAATCATCTTCCTTAACAAATCAAACCCTCGCAATCATATATTATGATACTTTGGGGAAGATAAAATATTAAGAGGATAGTTGATGTGTCCAAAATTTCAATTCTGAGATCTATTGAACAAACTCTGCCCAATTTCAAGTGTGAAATATATTTATACTAAAAATACAAACTTTACCACCAATACGTGTTGGAGTTTTATAGGCAAATTCCAAACTTGAGCAAAATGAACCAAGCTTATAGATCAGAAGTGCTGGTGTGGTGATCTCACTTTCTACTTTACATGCTGCACTTCAGGGAATTCAGACTAACATGAAACCTACTTAATACTGCAGCAAGAATGAGGACGTTCAGAGCATAGGACTGATAATAATAGAAAATAGTTGCAATGTGTTTATAAGTTGAAGAATTTTTTTAAAAATTGTCCATTTATATACGCATAAAAATAACCATGCAT
Organism: Buceros rhinoceros silvestris; assembly: GCF_000710305.1. Taxonomy (NCBI): domain Eukaryota; kingdom Metazoa; phylum Chordata; class Aves; order Bucerotiformes; family Bucerotidae; genus Buceros; species Buceros rhinoceros. The sequence continues at coordinate 20,384 of NW_010388940.1, read as the reverse complement.
GTTTATAATCAGTATTTGCCTATGTCTCTGGTAACATCGGATGCAGCAGGTGTACGTTACTTAACATTGAGATGGAGTTCATCTGCCATACAAAGCAGCACGTGACCGGGGTCAGATCAAGCTCAGCCTGGCATCAGGGAGAATTAAAGTCATGAAATGTAACAGGGAATCTGAGAAACAGAGTTTACCTATAAATAGGGAAAAGCACACAGATTTAAAACGGATAGGAGTATTTGACCTTATATTACTAATAATCACCACATAGGTACCTCAGTTACCCCCAATACTGAGATGAGGTGATGAAATAAGATCTTCTCAGAAATCTCCGATCGGCAGCCCGCGTGAAGGATTTACATCCTCACGTAAAGCGTTCCTAGCTGCGGAAATCACTTGGTCCAACCCCACAGAAGAGATAGCACAGAACGTAAGATTTCCAGTACTGCAAGAAAGTACTTTTCATCTCAGTAGGTCTCCTAAAGCTTTCATCTGGGAAGATGAGACCCACGGAAGTTTATTCTGCTTTGTCATTGCCTGACAAAAATTGTGTATCAGTTCCCACGATATTTCACAAAATTGAAAGTTGTGTGTGTGTGTGCTTAAAATAACATCCCTTTACAGGCATGGTTGAAGTATAACAGCAAGTGCGTAAACGAGGCTCATGAGTTTTGTATCACTACCAAGCATTTTTTCACACTAGCATGTCAGTGAAGGCAGTGATATTGGGAGCTCGCAGCACAAGGCTGCAAATTCGCTTTGCTGGAGTCTTTTTCTACCAGCTACGCCTACAGACCCACTCGACTTGGAGAAGTCGCATCACTCAGCATTTTTGTAAGGGAAGGCCTGGACTGCCAACCTTAAAGCTTGATTTAGAAGCATGTAAAATGCTTATAAATTTCCACAACTTCTGATAGGGGAGGGAGAATAACACACAGTCCTTTGGAAAAATTAGTAGAAGATCCCTGAAAATCCAAGGTACACTCCAAATTTTTTTTTTTAATTTATTTGGCTTATTGCTGAGCTCCTTTTCTCATGCAACACTGACTTCCCCCAACCTTTCCTGACATACAGAGTTATTAATGTGATATCACTGAGGAGGATCATGGGCTTTTGGGGGGCTTTTTGCAGACTAAATATCTATCTGCAAATAGCCAGTCTTGCTCCTATTGAATTTATCTAGTGAAGCTGCTGATGCAAGACCAAAACAGGACTAATCGTGAGACTGTACAAGTGACCTAGATGATGATTGCAATTTATTCTACACCAGAACTAAGTCACCTTCACATCATTTGTAAAACTATAGGGCAGCGCTGGCAGAGATAAAACGTGCTGCCTTTCAGGAAAGGTTGTTGATGCCTTGCTATCCCTATATGTGCAGGAGCATAAAATTGCTCCTGTCTTCCCCACGCATACATACCGCAATGCACTTGCTCCTCCTGTTGTCCATGTGCATTTTTGCAAGTCCATCTACAGGTGCAATTCGTGTAAGAGCAATTGCTTTGTCTTCAGGGACAGCTATGGGTCTGTGTGCCTGCTTGCTAATTCCTAGCACAGCCAGTGCCGCTGCCTTCTATACCGGCCCTGGAAAGCACAATCAGCAGAGGTTAGGAACAGCTGGAGAGTTGCAGATCTGATCTCGAGGACTAACTCAGCTTTATTCATAGTACACCAGAGTTACTGAGAGCCCGACAAGCATCTGCCAGGGAAGTAGGATTCACTAGGTGGTTCACTCCTCAGCACAGCACCCCCAATTTAGATAATGGGATTGACATCAAATACACATTCCTCCTCTCCAGCACTTCTGCTAGGTTAGCACCAGGGAGAAAACAAGGAACAGGCACTTCCACTAAAGAGCACTGGCAGCATCAGGGTCCTCTGCAGTATTGAGTTGTGCTGTTTGTTCCTAACAGCTGGAAGTGACCATCCTGGAAGGCAGAAGAAGAGTACTGCTTGGCTCCTCTGAGGCCAACCACCACCACAACTTAAGCCCTTGCTGTCACTAGCCTCACACTTCTTTTCTAGAAGAGAGTTTCTTTTACCTAGTTAATATGCACTAGTACTTTTCTTTCATGCAAATGTCAGAAAGTGGGGGAACGGCTCCAGCTTACATGCCACGCTGAGAGGGAGCTGGAGAAGACCTGAAGAAAAACACAACTATATTAATGAAGCACATAGCACTTCTAGTGCCAGGGGTCCCATTAGGGATACAACTGCTTTCTGGAAAAGAAATGCAGCATCTCTGTTGCTATCTCTGAGCTGTGGGTCAATGCCTCTCCCTCCCATCCCCTCCCTTTCAAAAACAGGAATCAGAAGTCACCCTCAGGCCACTTATTGCACTGAGCTTAACTTCACAGCACAGCAACATCCATAGTCTGGTATCTGCTGCCCTCCCCTGCTCTGTCAGTATTAAGCGAAGAGCAAGAACAGGGAGCCCCTTCCCCTTCTCCCTGTTCCTTTTGTAGAGTGGGGACACAACCCATCTGCTAAATTCTTCTAGGATAGACCCAAAAAGGTCTAGGAGCTGACTAACAAGCCAATAAGGCAGTAGGAAGGAAGACTGCCCTGTCACAGTCAGCCTGCCCTCTGTGTGACACTAAGGTCAAGTTCCCTTTTGTATTTAACCACCTTCAGAACCTTTAGGCATCACAGTGGCACAGCTCTCAAAGTGGGGTTCCTTCTCTCCAAATTCTTCTGTAGTCTCCATTTGAATCACTAAAGTCTCTTCCTTCCATAGCTCTGAGCTTTCTTGTGCAGCAGAATTGTCATTACATCTCCTTTCTTTCCTGCCCATGGGAATTTAAGGCTAAGGAGAGTTTGCAGCTAGCACAGAACGGAACACAGACAAGGCAATTGCCAACGGGCATTTATTATGAACCTTGAGAACTGGCAGCTCAGAGTGACCGTAAACTTGTGAAGGCATAGCTGGATTGATCTGGTAGTCAGCTGGCACTTAGACACCTTCCATCAATACCATAGACTAAAAGGTTTCCTAAAAATCAAAAAAAACAAAGTGTAAATTATGAAAATGTGAGCAGGTAGAGACAATCAGTCTCACCTCAAGCTTGACCAAGTTGACCAGAGCAAACTCCCTTGCGCTCTTACCTTTTCTAATGAAAAAGGTATGGAGAACTCAAGCAAGTCTTTAGTCAGTCTTTTCCCAACACAGGAAACAGCAGACACAACTCAGGAAGAATCTGAGGTGCAGTTAAGGCAGAATTTAGCCAAGGCAGAGCAAAGCACAAAAGGAGAACTGAGGATAGTGGAGAAAGTACACCTTAAAACATCCATACAGCTTTGAATTGTCTGGCAGCACCCCCCCATTAACTGCAACACATTACATGCCAGTACACAAACGTCTCAGCTTCCATTCTCCACTCTCAATACAATCGTAAGACCATCTTTTAAAAAGTTGGCTTCTTCTATATGGTTTAAACAAAAGTGCACTGTTGTGTCTTCCCTACTTCTACCTGAACGTTCAACTTTTTAGGACCATTCTACTGCCTGCCATTATCCAAGCTCTTCTGTGTGAAGGTCAATAAGAAGAACAGTCCTCAGCAGGCTTGCAGTTCCTTGCACCTGTCAATCAAGCCACACCTCTGACACGAGCGTACTTCGGAGTGTGAAGGGGTTGGCTTTGTCTCCAGAAACTACAATTTCAAACACACCATCAAATAGTAATGCTTCTTATCAAGAAGTAAAGCAAGCCTTGGAAGCAGTGAACATTTAGTTCCTGAACAATGGAGCTAAACAAATGTTGTCCAAATGCCCCCATAGTTACAAAGTGTATGCATTTCCTTCCAGCCCAACTTCTTGACATGTAAACACAAGGCACTGTTTGCTCTAACACTATTTTTACCCAACTGACTCCATGATACGTGATCAACGACTGCTTGATGAGTTCTGGGACCCTGAAGGTCATAGTTCTATTTACCAATCAGCCCTGGAAAGCAGATAAAGGGGAAGGGAGTAGAAAGAAGCAAGACTGAAACCAAGTTAAATTCTATTTCAGGTGAATTTATTGAGTTACAAAGAAACTGTCAGCTCCACCATATTTACAAAGGTTTTCAAGATGACTCTAGAGCTATTAGTGCTACTGAAACACAAGTTAAAAATGTGTAAACAAACCAAATCAACTACATCGATAATGTCAACTGCAGAAACACCAGTGTTTTATAGGACTTTGAGGCATACTCAAACATGAGGAAACTGTTTTCCACCCACTGATATCCAAAGGCTCCAGCAGGACTCGTTTCTCCCTGCAATGTAGCTATGCCTGAAGTTCAGGCATCCTTATGCTGATGTTGACGGAAGCTGGTTTCTGTTCTTCGGTGTACACACTTTGTGAATCAGGAACTGAATTAGAAGGCTTATTCAGAAGCAAGCACTGCAAGGTGTTAAAACAATCTTTAAAAGACCACAATGAAATCCCCAGTTGGTTCCATTTGATACTTTTGTGAGGTGGTATTGCTGACAGATGTGCACATAAAATCCTGTAATCCCTTTGGAGTCACAACGAAAGCAAATGAAGTCAAGTTTCCCAGGGCACTGTCACTAACCATGTCTCAAGCAGCCCTGTAGAAACAGGGCCACCTGAAACCATCACACTGCTTTTCTTTTCTTACTATCCATGACTGTTTTCAGTCAGTTTCATCCACTCAGCTGCAAGAAGAAATATTAATGCTCTCTACATTCCCCACTCCATCCAGAAGAGATCATTAATACTAAGAGGAAGAGAAGAGAGAGCCTCTCTCTCAGTTCCACTGGGTTCACTTCAAGTCCTGAAGAAGTTCTACATTACGATACCACAATGCCAAAGTGGTATGGACACTGACAGCCAAGGCCTCTAAGCCCACACATCTGGATGCATGCAGTTCCCACTGACAACAGGTGGCTCTGCTTGCCTTGTTAACAAGTCTACAGTAACTTTTACTTGATACTGAACTTCACACAATTGAATGTTTGAGGAAGAATCTAACTACTTGAGTGCCAGTGACCCTTCTTCCTAGGGGCATTGACAGGTCAACATTAACTTCATAATACTGACTTGTAAAGGATGAACTACGATTCAGAGGTACTCTACACACAGAAAACTAAAACCCCAGAAAGGAGCAATTCAGTATCAAATAGAGTAGCAAGGAAGCTGCTAATAGTCCTTCAGAGAAACCAAATCCTTCTTTCTACAAAAGAAGAGGAAACCTATCAGCTTTATGTTTAAAAGAGAAACAGGTCTCTTCGTTCCTAGTGCAAGAGCTAGAAAAACAAAAAGGCGGCCAAACATCATTCATGCAATAGAAACTAACATCTAGCAAGAGGTCTTTTATGTCTAAAGCAAGATAGCATCAGACCTGGAAAGTCTAACTCCATATAGCAGGGAAGCTGTCAGAGGCACATGTAAAAATTAATCATAAGCTTTAAACTTCTTACTGTTGCAACATTAGAGAATAGAATATTGTTTTAGTTATCGATACAGGTGTGTGTGAAACAAGAGCTGCTCATTTATCCTTGTATGCTCCTTACCAGGGCTGGCCTATACCCCAGTCAAGCTGAATCAACAGAAAATTGGCTATACTCAAAGGTTAAATCATTGATTAACTTACAACAGATGAATTTTAAGGTTATCTGTTTGAAGTAGATGTAGAATATAATAGAACAACTCAAGTTTTCCTAGAATTTTGAAGGTGATCTTCATCCTGTGACCCAAGCAACTGAGGGCTGAGGTAACTAGGACAGACTTGAAAGACATGAAGAATACGAGATTTGCTGAAACAAAGGAATTGAATAGACTTTTTGATCAATGAAGAACAAAGAACTGAGGATCTATGGAAAAACACCAAGGACTTTACCTAGTTACATAATGTCAGAAAAGAAAACTATATATACCAAGAATGTGTGCTGTATACTTTGCCACTCACTGAGGTGATGGCCCAATTTTGAGTTGTTGAATAAAGCAAGCCTAGAGTTACCCACAAGATTAAATTCTTTACCAGCACACTCCACTGTGACACCACTCTCCTCAAAGGAAAAAACATCCTCTCACACTTATGAAATAAGCTATAGAGCTGCTCACTGCAAAGATGCAGCTACTCTAAGATTTCAAAAGGTCATACTATCATCATACCAAGGGAATTCACATCAACTTCTCTTGGGATTTGTAGCTGGGCCATAGGCTAAGAACACATTTAGCTCTATTAGCACATACACAAGTAACACCCATGTTAGTAACTGAGGCCAGAGTCCAGATGTTCAGGTGTTGAGACACAAGGTCAGATCTAAATTTAAGTAGCAGTTGCATATTTGCAAGTAAGATCAGAGCAAGCCTTCAAAAGTGGAATTATCCTGAAGCTTGTGTATATAAAGAGAACACACTGCCACGCATTGCTACACTACACCCAACCACAGTATGACCTCCTCAAATTCAGTGCCAAACACAACAGCAAGACCACACTCAGCTTTAAGGAGAGTTTTATGGCAGAATATCCTTCCCTACCAGCATGATGGCTGAATGAGCTGCACCCTTCTTACATGCCTTATGCATCTCCTACAGCCATCGAGAGAAATTGATACAGAGAATGTCACAGTAATATCACTGTGGAACATATTTATCAAGAGATTTTTGCAACTTAGGAAAGCTTATAGGGGGATTTTCCTACATCCAGTTTTAAAGGTAAACAGGAATTATTTTAACGACTTGACTAAGAGGTGATCAAGTACCTCTAGTACGTGTTACTTAAGGGTTTCAAAGCTATTCAGGTCACTCACTAAGAGCTAAGTGATCAAGCAGGAAACCTTCGTGCTCAGTTTGTGGTCAGTTTTGCAGGCCAGCAAAATGCAGTCATGCTAGGCTTTGCAAAAATGGTGGAGGTAAAGTGATTCCTTCTAGATTCCTTAAAAACCAAAATATATATGTAAAATATATGTAACAGATACCTATGGTGTAACAGTCTGAATGTGTCTACAAAATTCTCCTCTGGACCATGAACTGGCCTTGGAAGACTCAGAATAGAGGCAAAAAGTTGTACAGCTGAGTGCTCTGAAAGACCAAAGCAACTCCATCCAGAACAAAGTCATGGCCATTGTCACGGAATAATGATACTGAGTAACTACTACCTGGTGCCATTTTATCAGTGAGGAAGTTTTAATGCTTGTAACAATTAGGACTTCATTAGTCCAGTTAACTGGTGCCTTTCCCCTTAACAGATTAGTACTGATTACTGGTAGACACCAATAACATATCCCTCTGTTTCTGCACTGGGCCACCTGCAATCCTAGACCTGGGGCAGGCTGCCCTGCAAGTTTTCATTACCTGAATGATCTCTTGATTTCTTTTTTTTAGTATCCATAACCTCATGCTGAGAACCAAATTCCAGTTTTTGAAAGGCAGAGGGTTAATCTACCAACCTGAGACTCAACAACTGTCCAATTATTTAGTGCTTGAAACTGAGTCTTTCACACAGTGCAACTTAGCAGTCATACATAAATCATCGCTTACTAACACACTTCAAAAACAGCCATGTTAGTCAGTAGGATTTTACTTCTCAACAGGTTTTACTTTCCCTTGATCTTCCACTTTTTTGATGGCAGCTTGGATAGCTTCTTGATCACCGAGAAACTGGTGAGGGCCAAGAGGGTGCAGATTCTCATCAAGTTCAAGAAGTATGGGCACACCAGTGGGGAGAGTAAGATTCATGATGTCCTGATCGGAGATGCCTGCCAAAGAAAGAGAAAAGAATTATACCTAGTGCACAGCTTCCTAATTGTCTGTCTAGTTCAGTCTTTTTTCTGAGATTATCTGTCTTAAAACAGTCAAGGACATGTTCCAGCCTTCATCGACACCAGCTACTCACAGGTCAGTTTCCACCTAGACCACAGCTTAATTAGTGCTTTAGAAATGGCTAAAGGAGGGAATTCCCATCAAGGTAAAGACAGTTTCTTCATTTTCCAGTCTAGACTTGTGAAATAAACAGGAAGTGACTACCCTAGAGACTGTACCTTTCCTTTAATATGGGACACTGCGGACACCAGGTTCTCCTCTGTATCTTCCCAACTCATGCATCATGAAAGAGGATTAGAGTCCTCATGTGCTACTTCAACTTGAAACAACCTCTGCTAAGCAACAAATACATACACCTACTCTAAAAAGGCGGGATACTAAGGCTAATTTTTCTCTTAAGTTTTTTATGCAAAGCTTCTCATGCAAGCTGCCTTTTAAAAACCCCAGTATTTAATACTTCTAGTATAAGGATCACTTATGTTTGCCCATATCTAATATCTCTCAAAAACATGTTTATAGCATCTTACCTGCAGTACTATTCTCAGAATTACTAGATTTGGGATATTTATTTCCACTTCCAAATGAGGGAGAGGGGAAGAAAAAAAGGGACGAAGTCAGCTTACACAACTTGGAGCATTTTCCTGTATTTTTCTACTTCACTAAAATAATGTGTGCCTGGGTAGAAAAATTATTTTACCCAGTTGTGCTTAATTAAATATTCTGGGGCTCTAGTCTCAATGAAATTGCTGTTTATTTCTTACATCAAACAAGTCTCCAAAGCATCTAAGTGAATTTTGAGACCAAACCTCCTACTAAAGTTTCCACACAAGGTCTAAATAGTTGTATTAAGCAGTGACTGCAAGGATGTTATTCCTCAAAAATTTCAGGCAAAAGAAAGTTAGCATCTTTGAGAATATCAAGATTTTTCTCCCCTTTTTAGAAGGGCCGAGATCACAGCAGCCTAGAGTTGTAAAGCAGAATAGCTTCAAGTAATTCATGCTTAGAAAAAGCACATGATCAAGCTTCAGAAATGATATTATATAAACTAGACCAAGATGCACGAAGAAAACATCCTCTTGATCAGCTGATGAAATGGATGGCTCTCTGAACATACGGGTGCAAATTTACCGGTGATTTTCACGAGGTATAACAGCAGAGCCAACATATTATCAGGAAAACCCAAAGTCAAGCCACGCCGCAACAGTGGGATGACAACAGACCAGAAAAAAACCATTACTGATCATGAGGTGTCCCTACCCCAAGACTACACAAGCATGCAACTTTTGCAGTGACCTCTTCCTGTTTTGATTAGGCTAAATGCTTACTCCAGCTGTAGATCAGCCCTACATTTCAGAAGAGCATGGAGCAACAGAAACAGACAAATCCTTGCAAGAATCTTCTATCTTGTTACATACTGAGCCATCAGTGCATTTAGTAAGCTATATTCCACCACTTTAAGCAATCCCCACATAAAGGAATAAATCATTCACCTGTTGTAAGCAACAGAATCACAGACCTATAGAAAAGGACTCAAGAAGCAGCCACAATTTTTAAACCACACAGAAGTCATGGGAAAAATACTGAGTCCATTTACTAGGCACAAGCACTATTCTCAAGGATTTTTGCAAACAAGCATCAAAGCTGCCCAAGCTCTTACTTCAAGAATCCTTAAACATATTAGATTTTAACAACATACACATGTCACTATGCGTCCACAGAGGTTCTGGCCCTAGGAATTGTTCTGCCCACCTCTCAAATTCAGTCTCCCAGACTAAACTATTCAGATATACACAAACCAGATGAAGTCATACAGGAGAATTTAGGCAAACCACATAATGTGGTGAGCAGACGGGGTATTTAAAGGTTTTCTCTAAAGACGGATTAAAAAAAAAACAATCTGTAGCTACATGGATTCAGAAATGCATTTTAGTGTTTTTTTTATTTTTTACAGAACACAAAGTGACCACATCAATGTCAACTAGCATTGATTTACAAAGCAACACAGTGCAGTCTAGGATAAACAAGCTGCAGCAAGCACATTGGCTTTCTCACTGGGATTCTTCCTCATATGGAGGCTGTGCTGCCTCACAGCCAGAAGGCTAGAATTCCAAGTTGAAGTCAGATGAAAATCCTAAAGAAACAATAGTGTCCTCTTGCTTTATATCAGCACTGTTACTGTGTTTGTATAGTATTTCTGTTCTTCAGGAAGAAAGATGCTGATCAGGCTTGTCACACAAGCTCTTCAGTTGCAGGCAACACACACACAGAACACTCTCCACCCAGCAGGCTAGGAGGAAAGTAGGGAGATCACATCTTATGCCCCAGCCACTGCAAGTACAAGCTAACTGCTATCCAATTACTTCATGTGCTGTAACTATAGCCAAGTGACCTTTTCTTGCACTTCATCTGAGCTGGCCTGTCACAACCCCACACTATGTCACAGGGAAGAAGGGTAAAATCAGGGCAAGGACTCAACTGCTGACTACAAGGTGCAATGGGTAATGAGACCAGAAGAAACACTCTTCCTCTTCCAGGACAATACTAAAGCCTGGGTCTCAGCAGTACCTCTGTAGGGTACTGTGTTGCTGGAAGCAGTCTTTCCCTGAGAAGGTTTAAAAACTAAAGCCCTACCTACTTACAGCCATGGGAATCCACAGACATTACTGAAGTACTCAAGATATCTTCCTCAGGACCACAGATAAAATGCTGGCTGAGCAACTATGTCAAGTGGACATCTCCCATATTCTCTCATGAGCACTGTTAAACCCTTGATAGCAGCCGTATTGCAGGAAGCAGTTAGGCACATGAACATAGTAAGAATTTGGTACAGCACTTACTACAAAAGGTCTTTCAAAATCACATTCAGAATTCTTTCCCAGCTCACATACCACTTAACTGAACTGGGTGATCAAACACACAATGATCAGTAACATCTCTGTACAGGCTTAAGAATTCATCTGTACCTGATTGCCCATGAAGTACATTGAAAGCCTTGCACCCTGGAAAGTCCTACAGAGGTAAACCCCACTGTGCTTGATTTTGAGCACCTACAGCCAACTGCTACAAGGGCTGGTTCAGTTTCTTCCCCCCTTTCACCTATTCTTATCAAGTTCCTTCCTTCTGTTCTTATGGTCAGAGCAACACAAAAAAAAAAAAACACAAGAGCTATTGAGAACAGCTACACTCCACCCTTGCCTGCATGTTAACTACACTTGAGGTCAAATGATTCATCCAACAAAACACAAGATCATATACATAAATTTAGCCACAATGGGCTTGTTCTAGAACTGGTACTTTGTAATTGAGATCCAAGTCAGGTCACAGCATCCTTCCCACAAGCTTAATGAAAATCCTGAGGCTTTAGCCTAATAAGCTAAATATTCAGGGCCAGATTCTGCCCTCCCTGTAGGCTGAGAGAGGACCTAGCTTCAGCAGGGTAAAGGAAAGAAGTAGGCACAGTGTTAGAATCTGGCTATTAATCTTTACAGAATGTAAGCTCACAGTGCAGATTAAGGAAAGAAGGGAGAAGATGGGTGGCCTACAACCATAGCTGCAGCATGTTTTCTACATCTGTTTCACCCTTATGTCTGCCAATATTTTCTCTATTTGTATTGGTTTGTGTGGCAAGGCAACACAGGGCACAAAGAACTGTGGTGGGTTGACTTTGGCTGGACACCAGGTGCCCAAAGCTGCCCAAAGCTCCCTCCTCAACAGGGGGAGAAAATAAGATGGAAAAAACTCATGAGTCAAGATAAAGGCAGTTTAATAAAGCACAAGCACAGGCCACATGCAGAAGCAAAGGAAAACAAGATTTACTCTCTACTTCCCCATCAGCAGGCAATATCCAGCCACGTCCTGGAAAGCAGAGCTTCAGTATGCATAGCAGTTGCTCCAGAAGACAAACATCACAGTAATGAATGCCACACACACTCAGTTTTTAGTACTGAGCAGGCTTTACACAGCATGGAATATTCTTTTGGTCAGCTGTCCTGGCAATGTCCCTTTCCAAAACCTTGTCCACCTTGCTCTGCTGTGTAGAGGGGGAATGTTGGAGAGACAGCCTTGATGCTGTGTGAGCACTGTTCAGCAGCAGCCAAAACACTGGTGTGTTACCAACACCTTCCTAGCCACCAATACAAAGCACAGCACTACGAGGGCTGCTATATGGGTAGTTAACTCCCTCACAGACAGAACCAATACAATGTCATTACATAAACAGCTCCTGATCACAGTCTGACTTTGACCGTGGTCATTACTGAGGCCATCCCAATATGAGACAGTGTGGGACAGCAAACCATGAATCTACTATTCTCACACAGTAGAGAAATCCAGTCTGTTTTAAACTCCTCAAGCAGTCTAAGATTAAATAGGTTGAAAGAGGCATGAAACTTGTTACTGCTAGCACTAGCTGTCAACTATGACATCAGGTGAGAAATCTCAGAAGTCTTGAGTAGAGACCCAGGCTGCACCACCGCCATCAGGAACTCAGGGTCACACTGACAAATGGAGTTTTCTAGGCATGTTGTTGTGGGGCCTACCAGCATACATACTGCCCTTGGACAGAGTTCTGACAAAGGCTTCCATTGCTGGATGAAGATCAGCTGGATCAAGAGTTCCTCAAGCCCATGTTTGGGAAAAAACAATCACTAACAACTTGTGTCTGAAACCTTTCTGTCCCAAATCTCTTGCACTATCATCATGCACTTGCCACCCCCTTCTGAGCTCATTCAAACCACCAACACAACAGAAAAATACCCACTCCTTGCTGTTTCTTGCACTTTACAGGCAAAGTTAACTTGCAAAAAGGCCCAGGAAACTCACAACACACCAAAGACTGGAATGAATGACAGGGAGTACAAGACCATCTCATTTCAGCAGCAGGGAGCTGTTAGATCTCAAGCTCATTTCTGTAACTGCCTATGACACCAGTCACCTAAGTAGTATTTCCTTAATAAGGTCAAGCACCAAAATCAGTAAAATATTCTTATAGGGTAGTACTCAACAAGTCCTCTCCAGGACTCACAGTGTGTGGCTCTAGCATGTAAACTGCTAGAATACTGTAACTGCACAACTATCACACTCAGAGTAATGCCAAAAAAGTTAAATCCTTGAGGGCACTGCTCTCCCTGCTCACCGACTGGTGAGACCAGCATCAGGCCTTCCTAAACAAACCCTGCCTGCAAGCCCAGTTCCAGAGCTCTGTCCCATCTCTGTGACCACAACCGGACAAGCCCAATGGGTACAACATCTGCATTTTCCTTTAAGAGACCAGGTAACTGCTCTGCCCCAATTTTTACCCAGAACACGACAAGGTTCAGCGACTACCACACTATATCCAAGAGACTGCAACCTTTCAACAGGGAAGGCATTCTAGAATCAGGCCTTTCACAAAACCTGTCTTGAGGTACTTAATGCCAGTCCTCAGAGCTAAACAGTCAGGAGGTAAAAAAAGAACTTGAGACAGCACATCAATCCTTCTGCCCATCAGCTAGAAAATCAGTCCATTAGACTTGGGTCTCCACTTAGTACTTCAATAGAAACAAAGCAAGCTGGTCACAATTGTTACACTAGTGTTGTCTTCACAATGGGAAACTGCTAAGAGGGTCTCAATCTGAAGTATCAGTTATTTAAAAGCAAATTATTCCTCCTTCAAAGAAGTGAGATAATCACCTGTAAATAAACCCTGTGCATCTATGATGCTCATTTAGATTTTAGCAACTGATGCTTTCATAATCAATATGATGCTTCAGTATCCAAAGTAAAAATCTATTGAACAACAAACATCCTCCTCAAACATCTTGTTGCTGTTGCTTTTTCAATGCATGAGATAGGCCATATTTTTTCTTTCATGGTATGTCCTGGCTAAAGACATGAGTTACAGGTCATGGTCTATACAGAACAAAAAACAGTTGCTAAGTTATGAAAAGACATTTCTACGGGCAAGCACAAGACTGCTGCATGAAGAAGAAAACATTAGTGTTAGAGAGCCTTTCCAACCCAAACAACAATTAAAACTCTTCTTGCTCTGCCAATTTTTAATTGTGCCACGTGCATAGATACAAAGACTTCAAAAACTGATGCTGACATCTCTTTGACAGCACTGCTCAAAACAGCCACATTTGTCCCTGGCAGCGTTTATCAAATTCATAGGGATCACCTAAAAGGAACACAGCCCAGCACCCCCACTGGACACCAACAGCTTGCAATACGGAGATCTTTAACAGCACCCTCTGGGAGAAATGTCACACAGCCCACTAGGACAGAGGAGCAAGCTCTCAGAGAAGCTGCTGTTCCTGATCTCCAAGTGCATACAAGAGTATGATCCAGATTGTGTTAAATACTGCTAAGTCTACCAGGGATTCGCTTTTTAACTTGTCATATGCAAACCATGACAGATCCTATACAAACACATACCTTAATGAGGTCCACTCCAAGCACAAGAACAAAACCCAAACCCAAAATCAAAGCCTTGTTATCCTGATAGTGTGATGCTCTGATGATTCATGTGCAAGTAGAATGCATAACACGGAAATTGTTCAGATTCAGACAACTGCAGGCCTCTTTCAAAAAATACCTCCTTGAAATAGTAACTTCAAGGATTCTCTGAAGTCTTTCAGAAAAAAAAGACATCAAATTTCACACTGAAACAATCAGAACTTTTCATCAGATCAAAATGAATGATAACTGCCATTACTGTCATTTAAAGTTTGAGCTACATCTTCCAAGATTAAGTTATGACTATGATTAAGACATCCAAGCAGTCATGTAGGGTTGCTATTGGAGCCAAATTTTCTAAATACTGAAAAATCATGGCTCCAGCTAAGATAGAAAGGCCTAGAAACTTCCATTCAAGTGGAGGCCACACAAAGCTTGACAAATTAACTCCACAAAAAACAAAGCCCACCTCACAGTGGGTGCTATAAATACCATAGACTGGCAAACTTTAAGCACTGTTTAATCAGGTCCAACTCCAGCAAGGCTCCACAGCAGCTCACAACTCAACCTTTCTGGAAAGGAAGGCAGAGGCAGAGAGCAATACAGACATGGAACCTCTTAGAACCAGCTAGATATAGGCTTGAGTTCTTGGGGAGAGAGATAAAGAAGAGCAGGTTGCAATAATAGGGGTCCTAAAGCTCTGTTCATGCCACCCTTCAAGCCAGCTCTGCAGCATAAAGTCTCCACTGCATGAAGGGCAGAAAAGCCAGCATGTACCTGGCAATTGTTCCTGGGTGGGAGCTGAAGTAGCTGATGGACAGTCCTCAGTCAGAACTTGATGCTCTACCAAGGATTCTTTCATATATCTCTTTGAGAGCACATGCTGGGAAGAACAAGGTATAGTGCAGGACAGAAAGACGCAGCTCTGTTCTACTTTGGTTGAGTGTGGGCAGCCCTTGAAAAGTTATACCTAACAGATTGTCCCAAAGAAAAGCTCTGCATCTGCTGTAACTTACACTGTTCTCTCCAATATCAATGCAGCAAGGAATCCAGCCACGCTAACCTTAGAGTTACCTTTACCAATCACTGATGCCATCAGCTCTAGCCTTGGTGCACTCCTGCACAAAAGGTAGCCCAGGGTTTCTGCAGAAGCTTTGGTCAGTGTTTCAACCCCAAAGGGCTTGGCCAGCATGGTTTCGTGAAACTGGTTCATTTCTCAAGGTGGAGAGGGGAAACACCACGGTTGCAGATTCCCCCAGCCCTCTTTTCCTTTGCAATTCTTTACCAGCCTTCCTCCTTCATCCAAGCAGTGATCTGTACCCCAGAATTCACAGCCTCTATAGTTTCAGGAGCCACTTGTATATGCTTATTCCCTGGGCTTCTGACTACTGCTAAAGCATTAGCTGTCCTGACTGTTCCAGCATGCCTGAACGCAAAAAGTGCTCAGCAGAGTCAGAGCTGCAGAGGCACACATCAGAGTGTTTTATAACTAAAAAAACTGAGTGAACACAATCCAGTCTGTGCGTACTTGCAACTACAGCTCTAGTAGGCTGCATTCATACATGTATAATCACCAAATTCTACTCCACCCACAGACACAGAAATTAATATAGTCCATCTTCCAGTTAAGCTGACCTAAAGTAGAAGTCATGTCATTAAAGAAGAGACGGCATCGGGTAGAATCCAGCAGTGACTTAAAGATAAATCACATCCTTTAAGTCCCAAATAAAGGCTCAACCTTATGCTAAGCTACCAACTTAGCTGTTTATTGGTAGGCATTTTCTATACCGGGAAATAATACAGCATTTGCACAAGCTTTAGCAAGTACCTACTCTGCAGAACTCCGTCACAGCAGCTTAACTAAAAAATTATCAGGAATGAAGCCTCAAGTGTGACACACCCCAGTAAGAGGCAAGAACATCTCCCACAACCCAAGACAAGGACTTCATTCTGCTATGTTACCACAATGCTTGTTTAGTGAGCACATTATGACTTAAACCCTTCTGACAAAGCAGCCAAATAAATCCAAAAATAGAACCTGAAGAGTTTTGTCTAGCTAGACCAACCACAAAGTTAGTCTGAATACAGCAGTTTCAAATGAGCAGCAAGAAACAAGGTGAAAGCATTTGGTTCTTTCCTTAACTACATTAGCCTAACTAATCCTCTCCCTCTTCCCCACCCTCCAGTTTGATTCCTATTCCAATAGGCCAGCTTTTTACTTTCTCTTTGGAAGCCACAGACATTAAGCGTTACATTGCCCAGGTAGGCGCACTACAGAACAAGATGTAAAGCTCTAAGCAGCTGAGTAAGGAGAAGAGGGGAAGGCCAAAAGGAAGACCCTTACCTTCCACGTGCTTCAGCAATGCCCTGGTGCTGTTACCATGAGCAGAGATAAGGATCATTTTGCCACTTTTCAGTTCTGGCACTATCTTTTCATTCCAATAGGGAAGGAGTCTATCAAGCACATCTTTTAGACTTTCAGCCTTTGGGAGATTATCCTGAGAAACATCACAACATTTATACCGGCGATCATTGTATATCTCTTCATAGTAAGGATGAGATTCAGTTATGGGAGGTGGGGTAACATCATAGCTTCTCCTCCATATTTTCACTTGCTCCTCCCCATGATTTAGAGCCATTTCCGCTCTGTTGAGACCAATCAGTGCACCATAGTGACGTTCATTCAGTCTCCAGGAACTCTGAATGGGGACCCATTCCTGGCCCATCTCTTCCAGGACAAGCCACGCAGTCTGGATGGAACGGCTGAGTACAGAGGTAAAGACGAGGTCAAACTCAAAGCCCAGTGCTTTAAGGTGTTTGCCACAGTTCTGAGCTTCCTTTATCCCATCACTGCTCAGCTTCTGGTCCACCCAGCTGCAGAAGCGATTCTCCTTGTTCCAGGCTCCTTCCCCATGTCTTAAGAGAACAAGCCTGTACTTAGCCATTTTGGTTGCAGTTTAGTACAGCTGACAACTGGTCTGGCATCTAATGATGATGCATCTGGACAGAGACATGAGACAGACAGATCAAACATACCACAGATAATGCATTATGAGTACTAAGGCAGCAAAGAGTAGACAACTATCAGAATCAAAACAACCAAAGCAAGAGTTCCTGATGAGTACATTTTTACCTTTGAGGTCTCGTGGCTTTGAATTCCTTCCCACCCTTATGAGGGAGGAAAAGCACCATCCTTCACCCAGCTTGTTGCAACTAGCCCTCTTAAGCAATGGATTACTTGCAGATTTGTACAAGACGATCCTGCCTACAGATGCCTTACAAGTGCTTAAACAGAGCCTCGCTCAACATCAGAGGCTCCCAAGCAGAGAGAAGCAGCTCTCGCTCTCACTGGTGAACTTACTCGAGGTGAGACATGGAGCCCAAGCTCAGAAGAGCTGCCTCGACCCACACAGGCTCGGACAGAATACAGGCACAGACAGCATCTACGATCCTCAGCCAAAGAAACTGGAGAGGACCACCACAGAATTGGAACCAGCAATACACAGAACCTCATTAGCTTTCCTGAAGGGAGATGTCACCATAACCACGTTCTGCATAACTTATTTCCTCACATCCCCATCCTGTTCTGCTAATAACGCCAGTCCTTGCTTGATTTTTCTCCAAGCCACCTCCTCCATTAGTCCTTCACACTCAAGTGCAAAAACACAGCTACTCTGGGATGCAATGCACAACTAGTGAGTTCTCATTTCACTGAATCCAGAAGTGATCTCACAGATTATTCCATTCCCTTCCTGAGTTTCAAGCATATTTTCTTCTCTTGTGTCTCTGAATTAGAATACCAGATTCTCAGGCAACAGACCAATGTTTTTACTTTTACATTGGGCACAAATGATGTATTTACTGTCCTCATTAAATAACAGACAACTACACATTTATAAGGCTAAATGGCACCTTTCTCCACTCCTATTGACTAAGCAATGCCACCTCTGGATTGTCTTCAACGGGAGATGGATTTTCGACCACTCACCCAAGCTTTTGCAGTGTGGTCAAAGATCTTCTAGCAGCTTGTATGATGCCTGAAAGGTCCATTTAGCAAACACTGCAACTCAAAGCCCCACTCTGACCTGAGGTATCACAGACTAGATAGCAATAGACAGAGAAGGGGAAAAAAAACATAAAAATACAAGCCTTTACTCTGGGAGGACTGTTGTATACTCAAATGAATATTAAGTTCTCTCAAAACCATGTACAGTGGGAGACTGATGTCTGATTTCTGCACATGCAACTTTGGACTAGATTTCCATAAGAGACATGCTTATGGGAGCTCACGTTATTTCAAATTAGTTGGAGCTGCATCAGTCACACTCCAAGTCTCTAAGTGCCTCGGCTTCAGGCCCACCATGACCCTGAAGGAGATAGGTGGGATGAGTTAGGCTCATGCACTCTGGAGTCTGTCAAGCACCCGGCACAATAGCATCACTCACTTTTACCAAACTTTCAAAAAGTGTGTAGAAAAGTTGAATTCACTAACAACCTCAGTAGTGTGATCTTGGCTGTAACAGCAGTTTAGTTCTCCTTTAGTCCCACTGAAGACAGTCTACATTACACAAGGACACTATGCAACACCTCCCCAGCTCTAACTCCTGACTACTGGTACAGTTCAGGATTAAAAAGCCTTTGAGAACTGACAGATTTTTACAGAATATTAGGAGGTATTGTCTGACAAACAATAGATCATTGGTAATTACAAGGGAAAGTCTTCTGTGATTTCATGCAAAGGAGGCTTGAATTTCATGTGTGAAAAACAGACAAAATCCCTTGCACATTCCACTTTTTGCACTCCCATTAATCAGTTGCCCATTAAGCAAGGAAATCAACTATTGTTAGGATTCAAGCATCATGTCACCTCAAATACAATAAATTACACCCTTTAAAGGTCCACATTTATAAAAAAAGGGAGTATCAGATTAGTTTCTCTTTAGATGGAAATGCTTTCTCCAACATCCCCATAGACATGATTAAAAATTCCAGTGTGTTCACAGCATGAGCTGCTACACAAACACAACCCCATAAAAAGCTCTACTGCAGCAGTTACACCATTGTTCAGATTAATCGATTGTATTATCCACAGGAACAGGCTGCAGAATTTACAAAACAAAATTAAGACTCAATACCAAAAAAAAAAAAGACCAAACAAGAGAGGAGATGCACCTGTCTGCACAAGTTCTTAGTTGAGTACTTTTGGCTAAAAATAAAAAAACTCAAAAAACATAATAAAAACTCATACAAAGGCTTAAGATGATCCGAGGACTGCAAGATTCATTTCCATTATATGATAAATTAGGCAGCATCACCATTTCAAACAAATTTGGCATCGACTGGCAGTCACGAGGTTGTTTAAATATCAGTCCACTTATGGAAGCATTTAAGCTAGAAAGCCTTAGAGCAACACATGGAAATAATCCTACTCACCTTTCCTGCGGCAAAGGAACAACCTACACAAATCCCAGCACAGACTCAAGAACTGCTTTATACAGAGGCCACCACACACTCTTGGCTAGTTACCTGCAGGAAGAGAATAACCACCAAGTGCTCATACAGAAAGAAACCACAAGTACAAATGGTTATGCCAACCATCATTTGCTCTCAGAGCCGTAAGAAAACAGAGCACACAACCACTTGTACAGGCTGGGAAAGCTACTAATTTTCTTCTCCCAAAAAGATGCAAATACACAGCTCCTACATTTCCAACAAAGAAAACTTTCTTGTCTCCCAGATGCCCCAGGTTATCATTTGCTCCCCAAGGATTCTTTAGACTGCAATTACCATAACTCTAGTGCACAAAAATCTACCAAAACCTCTGGGACACCACAGAGGACACAGACAGCAGACCTGGACCCAACACAGAACATAAATACAAAGTCCACGTTCAGCACAGTAGAACAGAGCAAGCTGCTCAGGAGAACATCTTACATCGGCAGATCTTTTAGCCAAGCACAGCTTTAAGGTCTACCTGCCAGAGGTGGTCATTTCCAGGACTCCTTGCTCCAACTGGCACAAGCTCACCTGGCTCAGCCCTTTTATAAAACGTCCCTGTGTGGTGCACCTGTGCCTCTTAGCCTTCCCTAAGAACGGACAGGCTTACCCGGGAGCAGGGCAGCAGCTCCCCGACGCACACAGGCACGTACACGAGGTACTTCACAGCTACTGCCTCCTCAGG
>NW_010388939.1:0-2969 GCF_000710305.1 Buceros rhinoceros silvestris | reverse complement strand
TTGTCCGCCTTTCAGAACTGTTTCAGTCTTAGACCACACTAAGCAGACACCAGTGCAGGGAACAAGAAGATTATGTTAAATCATTACTTTAATGCTGCATGGAGGAACCAAGAAGAAAACATTCTTTCAGTCAATCTTACAACCCTGCTTTCAAATGTCAGGGTGAGCAGCAAGAAAATGAAGCAGTGAAGCTTTTTACTTCCTTTGAAGTATCTACGTAGCTTAAAAGTAGTTAAAAAGTAAAAACTACACAGATACATCGTTCTCATCATTCCACCACCACTGAAATTGGTTCAAGGGATTTGGTTTGTTCTTCCTACCATCTTCATGGATAACATTTCTGGGGAGACCTCCTCAGGCTACTTTGGAAGGATCAAGACTGACCTACTTCACAGAACTGGTATGTCTGTATACAGAAAAGAATTAAGCAGCTCTTTGCTAAATTAATAAAGTCTAAAATCTGAATTATGTCAGGCATATAAATAAAGGTCTGCAACCCAACATATGTTTTAACACTTCTCAGTAAAGTTGCCAGCTCCAGCACAAAAAAACGAAGCCTGCTTAACAGGAGGCTTGCTTTTGTCATTGATTTTTCACAGATGCACTCAAGGGTAATTGCCAAACACTCAGCGGTTCACAGAGCACAAAAATTAACTTCAGCCACCTTGTAGAGCTATGTCCATCTTACTCAGCTATACCAGCACACCTGGAGCAGCGACAGCTTCACCGTACCAGCACAGCATGGACCTCAAGAAGCTCCACAAGTTCAAGACCTGAGAAATCTGGGCTAATCTCAGCTTGCTGTTATGTTGAAGACTACAAAAAGGCATTGTCACTTCCTAATTTGTCAAGAAATTCACAGGCCCACCAAAAAGATTTTTATCTTTGCCTGGGTGCTTTAACAGAATGTTTATTGGAACTATTTCCTTCAATCATTGTAACTTAAATTTAGATGATTCCTCCGATTATAATTCTGTTTAGTAACTCTCAACCAAAATCAGTAGAAGCAACAAAGTGTGTTTTATCTAAATCAGAAATTAATTGGTAAAGGGTTTCTCATCAATTTTAAGACTGTCACTGCATCCTACCTCCATAATTCCAGTCAACTGAATGAAAAAAAAAAAAAAATCGAGGGAAGGTCGGTTTGTCTTAAGCGGTTTTTGGACTTACCTCTAAAGAACAAAAGTTCTCAGGAAATGCAGGGTTCTTTCCATTCTCTACAACCCTGTGGTAAAAGGAAACAAGTCACCAAAGTCCTCTATTGCCACGTGTCTGAAAGCCTGTAAAAAGGACTCCTAGGTTTCAGTCACCTGAAAAAATGACCTCAGGCCAACAAAACAGATCCTTGAAAGTGAAGTTACATACATCTATACACTATAAGAGCAGGTAAATGCTTCCACAAAAGGTAACCATTATCTCACTTACCAAAATCAGTAACCAAGACCATTACCTCTAGTCCATACACCTCCAATTAAACACATCACTAAAGCTACAGGATTAACCACTCCAAGATTTTGGTTTTCAAAACCTGCAATTGGAACAGTTAACTTCCTTGTGAGGGAGACTTCATGGCAATTTCTCTCCTTTGAACAGCTGACTATTCCATTCTCCTGTAATTCTGATCATTTTAGGTGACTGCACCCTTTGGACATTTGTCCGCACAGTTCATGACTTCTTACACACCCAGAAAGTATTTCTGCCGTCAGCACAGTACAGCAGAAGTCGTTCTGTAAGTCATAGCTTAATGACTTTTTCTGCAGTACTGTTTTCACTAGCTCTTTGCTCTGACATCAAGAGCAGGCTTGGAGAAGTCAAGTGACAGAATTTACTGCCAAAAAAAAATACAAAGAAGCTGACACAAGCCACCACAGCTAGGGAATCACGCTATGGTGCAAGTTCAGTGATAACTTCTCCTAGCTTGATTCCAAGCCACCCAAGTCTTTTTCTCCTGGTGAATTTTCTAAAAGCTCGATCTAACAGTTCTGGTTAAAGGCCAACCAAACCAAATGCTGTATCTTTGGGTATACCTTAGGGTAGATCTTTGGAATACCTTAGGGTAAACTAAATTTTAACCCCACCCAGCTTGATTACTATAAAAGATGAGATCGATCGCTAATCCAAGTCACAAAGAAGCCTGGACTTCTGTCGCAGAGCAAGAAGTGTGTCTGGCTATTAGACGAATAATTTAGCCAAAAAGAACGAACAGCACTGCTTTAGCTACACAGTTGTTATGAACATTACAACACCTTTAAAACTAAAATTTTAAAGTAACTCTTCCAGAGGGTCTCAAAACAGCTTTCTAGTAAAGCGGAAGAGTCTTCCTCTAAAGGGTAGACATGCAGCTGTCAGGAAGCATGACTACTTCTTGGCCTAAGTATGACAAAAGCATTTGGAACTAACCTGAGAACGACCCAGGTACTGTGACTACAGCCATGGTTTCAGGCAACCAAATGAAATGACCACATGGTTTCATATCCTCAGTGCCATTTCTCAACTGGAATTGGCAGTTTGATGGTGACAGCAACAGTATCACACAAAACACGAAATCCACCCACTAACGAGAAGTCCAAGATTCCAATACCCTCCTTCTGGGACAAACAGCACAGGAACTTCAGTCAGACAAATCAAAATAAGTAATCCCCTCCTACAGGCTCAGCTACCAGAAATTGTTTTAAGCAATACTGTTAATCGGACAAGATTCACACAATGCAGTTCACTGCACAGTGCACTGTGTGGAGAACAGCTTGTCTTCTCCTGAACCACACGAAACGTGAAATGCACCCACTAACGAGAAGTCCAAGATTCCAATACCCTCCTTCTGGGACAAACAGCACAGGAACTTCAGTCAGACGAATCAAAATAAGTAATCCCCTCCTACAGGCTCAGCTACCAGAAATTGTTTTAAGCAATATTGTTAATCGGACAAGATTCACACAACGCAGTTCACTGCACAGTGCACTGTGTGGAGA
>NW_010388938.1:3952-23389 GCF_000710305.1 Buceros rhinoceros silvestris | reverse complement strand
TCGGGGCCGGCCCTCTATCGGGAAGCCAGCTTAGGCCTGGAGAATGAAGCCTGGGCATTGACGTCCAGACCACAGGCGGGCATTGCTCCTGGTGCCGGGGACAGGCAGAGATCTGGGACTTCGAGCCCTACCTTTCTCCCTCCCACAGCCAACACACACAGAAGAGCTGTCCCAAATTTGTGCCTATGCATTCCCAGAAGCACCCTCATCTTCTGTTGTATTTCTTTCCTAGAAAAAGATGTCTTGAAAGCTGAGTATCTCTACTGCAGTTGCCCCGTTTCATGGATGTCATTCTAACCCTGGAGGACTGAAACTCTACCAAAGACACCTGGAAAAGCTCTGTAAGTATGTATTTGCTTCTACAACTGACGTCTCAGTTTCACACAGCATTCTGCACTCCACAATTTTGTTCCACTGAAGAGACTAAAAATAGGTACGAAACCACTAAACTAGGTTTGCATCCCTGTCAAGAGTTTTGATTGTCTCCCCATTTGTTTTTGTTTCAGTGGTCTGCTTCGCAACTGGAATTCTCCTAGTGAAGATGACAGGTGCCATTTCCCTCTAAAACCTCCAGAAGGAAGAGAAGCCACTGTTAAACAGAGAACAACTACTATTTATTACAAGCAATCAACCATTTCATTTTCCTTGCTAGTATCAGTATCAGAAAGGCAAACCAGGTCCAGGGAGTAGCAGTAGCCAGGGAGACAAATCCCAACTCGGGTTTCTGCTCTTCAGTTTCAATCCCTGTTACAAAACCAGTTCTCTGTGATTCAAGGTATTGCAGCGTCCTGCTTCTGCAGAACCACCCAAGGGTAATTCCTGACTGAAAAGGAACCTTGGGCCAAGAGATTATATGCAAATACTCTTGTAGCTACGCAACATTACTAAGGCAGGCCCAGAAGAAATTGTGCAGCCTTGCAGCAGAGGGACAAGCCGTCACTGCAGAAGTGCTGGCGTGTCTTCCATCTCAGCAGGATAAATAAGCCTCGATGCAGCTTCGTGCTGCCACTGCAGTGTTGTTTCTTGCAACTAAGCCAGCTGGTTTCAGGCTGCAGTCAGGAACGCAGACGTGTAGATATTCATGATAGCTCAGGAAAGTGCCAGTGGACTTTTTATTTGCTTTGCCAAGAGTAAGACTGATAGAAGTTAGAGACAAGATCGTAAGCAGGGCAAGCCAGACTCTTGAAGTATTCCATAAACGTCTTGTTTGCGTGCTTCAGTGTCGTGCTGATTGCCCAGTCTGCGAGTATGAACAAAATTCAGTCAAGTCAGATTAGCCACAGATTTGCCGCAGTGTATCCCCCCCCCAGTCATCTACTGTCACTTAGCTGTCTTGGAATTGGTGTGGTTCAAGTCTTTCCAGTCCCTGGCCTGAGGATTGCACCTGATTTTTTACCAGCTAAAAAAATAACTGGTACTAACTCAAGGAGCTAAGGGTTTTGTGTGAACCTGAGTGGTTGTGGAGAAATGTTAGGAATGCTGCTAGCCTTAATTTCTTTGAAACCAGACATTTAAATAAAGGCCTCCTAAATGCTTTCTTTGATCCCTAAGTTATCAATATTCCACAAGGTTTCGTTTCTTTTTCATTTCCCTATTGCTAATTACTACCTCAGAAAGAAAAATAAGAGCCTCCTCATTTATGTACACGGTAAGATTTATCCCCAGTACTGAGAAGAATCCTCAGCCATTTAAAAATTTCCTCAAGAAGTAATGCATTAACTGTTCTAAGTCTGTGCGCTTGGCTCTCCACATTTTGGAGCTGTGTTTTGGCTTAAAATGCTGCCTGCAGACCACAGTCGTCTTAATGTTGTTTGAGGAGTGGGACAGAGAGAAAAGTGAGGAGTTGTCTTTCCTAATGCGAATTTAAAAAACAAACAAACAAACAAACTCGTTTGCTGTCTAGACTTGTGCTTTCAAATACCATGAAAACACATCAACAAGCTAGAAACAGGTTTCCCTTAGCAGGCTGATGGATACCTGTACTTACAATGGGCTCAGCTGACAGATCAGGGAAACGGCTGTTACCGCAGTGCTCTTTAGTTCCCTGAAAACAGATTATTTAATTTAGTCCATGCTTAGAGACAAAAACATCCAAATAATTTCTGAAAAGTATTGTTTGTATAACATTTAAACTAAAAATGTTACGGAAACAATGAGAATTCTGTAATGAACACTACCAACAAAATAGATGTTCAGTCACTATTTTAATCAGCTCCTGACCTCTCTGAAACACCAAGATCAAAAATGTCCTTAATTTTGACATGAAGGACTAGCACTAAGGCTCCTCCTGTTCCATGAAGGATGTTGGAGAATGCTCCATGGATGAAAGCATTAAGCCCCTCTCATGGGTGTATTTTCATGAAAGGTTCGTTTAGATTGAGGTTCAGTCTCCCCGCTCTGCACACAGGACAAATCGTCACTGCACTGAGCAAAAAACTTAGGTACCCAGCAAAATCTGTTTTTGCTCTGGTTTTCTAATATTCCACTTACTGCAGATGAGTGATCTTTTAACTAAAAAATATTTATTTGATGTAATGCTGTGTTAGCTGGTTCTAATAGCTAAATTTAGAAAGGCTGTGATTCTTCTTCTGATGCTTCTTTTAAGCCTTCTACTTGCCCAGTAAAGCTTAGGAATTAAATAAGGTCACTCCAGTCCTAAGGGTGCTCTGAATTGTTTCAGTGCTATTAAAACTTCCACAGATCATTTTTTCCCCTTCTTTGGTACCACTGAAAATATTTTTATACCAAGTAGATTTCAGTTCATTAACAGAATCCCCTAAAAACATTACGGTCTTGCCTAGCGCGATAATGTAAAGACAGGAGAGCTAAGGAGTGCAGTCGTTTTCATCTAGCCCACCTTCTTTGAGCGTTAATTTACTCAACAAACAAAAAAGCAAAAAGGAGGATTTGTTAGTTAGAGACCTCAGCACCGTGTTCACTAAGCCTTGCTCTGGGTGCTTACAGGAGGAGGAAATAAAGGATGAGAAGCAGTGAAGGTCCACGTGCACTCGAGTGACCATTCCTGTACAAGTCAAAGTACTGGACCCTCCCCTCAGCTTTTTCTAAGCCCAGTGTGACTAAAAATCATGCCAACTCCTTTCAGTTGTGAAAATTTCAACAGGGCACTAGAGACAGCCCAGGAGAACACTGTGGAAATACTCTTGCACTCAGAAAATACTCTTGCCCGCCATGGAAGTCTGTGTAATGACGACAGCAAATCTCTCAGATACTGTGAGTAACACCACAGCTCTGACCAAGCGCTTGCTTGCTGAACTGTCAAACAGTTACTGTTTTGGAACTGGAGTCTCCTCAGGATCTGAGGACTGTGTTAGGAACCGACACTGCTTTTTGTCTTCACTAGTGAAAAACAAATACACTTCTTCTGGAGAGATTAATCCCAAATCCCTCGCTTGATGTGACATTCTGCTGGAAAGAAGGCGCTAGTTTTTTTACTTGATGTTGAAGACTGGACTCGAGTTTGCTACATCTTAAGGCAAATCCACCTGCAACATCAAGGTAAGTTTCTAACTCTCTATAATGGCAGAAAGATAATCGTGCCTGCAAGAACAACTCTGCAGCTTATAAAGTGATGGTGTTGCATTTTGTTACATCTTCTGTTAGGAATCAAGGTATGAGATCACCACAGATTTCCTGAATGTGATAAATGCAGGAAATACATCTATGATAAATAGTCACATAAATCAGTAAGTACAGTAACACAGATAAAACCATATTTAAAATATTTTGGTTTGAATTGATAAGAATATATGCAAATGAAGGGATATTTGATAATGGTTATTACTGCTTACGTGACAGAAATCAACTTTGCTGAAAGCTCGTTACTTCAGAAAATTATCCCATCTGGCAAATACACTTTTAACTGGAGAAGTAAAAGGTTTACATTTAATTCAGAGTTTATTCTTGGATTAGAATAAGCTAACTATGATGAGAAGTTGATAAAAATCATATTAATCAGCTTTATTTGTACCTGAAGCTTCAGAACTATGTGAATGAAACTATATGTCCTGTTGATTTATACATCCAACATACATATGTCCTTCCATTTTCATCCTCCTTTGTGCTAGTAAACCCATTCCCTTATTTCATGTGATTATAATTTTTGTTTTTATTAATCTTGAAATTATTCTCTACCCTGGTGGTTAGTTAATTACCAGAAATACAGACAATTTTTTGGTAGAGCATCCAGAAGCACAGAACTTGTGAATAAAGACAGCATTAACTGCAGGCTGCTGCTGCTGAAGCAGAGAAGCAGAATCTGAAGACAGCGAAATGCTATTTGATCTGAAAGGAAGAAGTCAGCAGTGCTAATGGTGTTTGCCCACTGTAAGCATCAAGGATTTCTGTTAGTTAGGACAGATTACCGGAGGTGTGCGGGCATTACGTAAGAATCTAAGTAATCCCTGGGCTTTTATGAAAGCACCTAAGCAAGTTTTATGCCAATATGAATTCCAGTTTTCTTTTGACTTTCTGGAGTATCGAGAGAAAAGACGGCACTCTTGAAATAAAACACGGAGACACTTCTTCGGAGCAAAGAAGGTGGCAAAACTTCCTCAGGGATGCAGGGAACAAGGTCCTGATTTTTCAAGAGCATTTTTGTGTTTGTTTTTTTTTTATTCCTTGTTTCAGGATGATCTTCATAGCAAGAATTTATATTATTAAATGTACTTCAAATGCTACTGAACTACCTAGTAAAATTACCTAATAGCTAGCCACAAGACCTAACATGAATTGCTAATAATATGCTGAGCTTTGAAGATTCCTGATTCTACCTCACACCTGAAGAACAGCTGTGTGCCACAATGCTTATTTCTCTAACTGCCTTAGCTGGGCTAGTAAAGGGTATTATTCTACCCACAAACCCATTGTACTCCAAATACCTGGCTTCTGAGTAGGAAAAAGAAAAAACAAATCTCTCTTTCTACTAAAAGCTCTCCCGCAAGCTGTGAACTGAACATACTTTCATCAGACTCTCACAATACCAGTATTTAATTTTTCTTCTTGTCTTTCTGGAGATATTTACACTTTTTTTCTCGATAGAGCCTTGCCTGCTGTAAGGTTATACAATGCTTCAATTAGCACATCAAACTTCAAAAAGCTAGTAAGTAATTTTCAGAATAAGCTGGACCGTACCTGCATCATGATGTGTCTCCGGACAATGTCAAAAGGGTAAGACAGCATTCCTGAGCAAGCGGCCACAGCCTGAGCAATGAAAAAGCAAAGAATGGAGATTGTTCTGGATTTGGCAATAATCCCTGCAGAACAAAACAAAAATGAAAGGCTATCCAAATTCTGCACAATGTATGTCAAATCCAGCAGGTATCAAGTGTAATTTCAATAATTTCTGTTGTTAATCCTGCTGTAAAATGATGTGGCTCCTCAGTAAGACGCTCTATTGAACACAAATAACTAAAGACAAAAGCTGTAACTACCACCGTCACCGAGTCCCCAGAACTGTTGCTCAGCAGCACCTAACACAAAATAAATTTATGCACGTTGTTAGGCCTTACAGAAGCCTTTCTCTTTACTGCAAACTACTTTGCATGACCGAAACATTTAATATCATCAAAATTATGTGGAAAACATAGTAGATCATTGTTTCCTCCACCTCTGGAAGAAGCATAAAGAAGAAATCAAGACACATGGATTGTGTTCACACAGCTAGTGGTATCTTTCAGGTCTAATAACTATCATTCTAATTTTATCCTCATTCAGCAGAATACTTATGTATGAATTCTTTTACCCTCGCTCTGGAAAGAATTTTTTCTACGTAATGCCATGCTTTCACTCCCCACACATCCATACTCAAATTCATTAGAAGTTTTACTCATTTCAGCTTTTCCCTATAGTGGAACGGTAATCACAAGCTGCGACAAGGTTTAAAAAAATCCACTTTTTATATCTGTAGATTCTAAACCCATTTCCACATTCCACAGGTAACTACACCAAGCTCTTAGGATTCTGTAGAGGTGAAAGCACAGCAAGGCATAAAGAAATCTTTGAGGGAAGAACTACAAACTGTACACCTTCTTATACTGAAGATATCACAGAAATAATAATTCGGTCTAAGTACAGGGCACAGAACGCAGTAGGTAGAGTCAAGCAGCCAGTTCCTAGGACAATTCTGGACAGCACAAACAGCAGCTAGAGTTAACTTGTCCTGTTGGATGCAAATCAGGAAAGCCAACAGCAATACAGAAAGCAAAGACTTCTTTCTCTCTGCTGCAAAGCCTTCCAGACGCTGTTTTCTGGAAATTAATCTCATGTATTAGAATGAATGAAACATACATCTGGAGAGGTATATTACCTAAAATCTTTGTTGAAAAACTTCAATTGATATTACATTTAGTAAAAATTATTTATAAGCTATTTTCTTTTGCAGCTTCTGAATTACGTGGTGTTCTTGGGACCCAGATAGCAGATAACATGTTCCTCACCTATCGTCATCCAGTCCTCCGTAACAACCTGTCCGTGCATCTCCCTGATCCAGCTCTGCAGCAGCTCTCCATGTTGGGAGAATGGCGAAACAGAAAAATCAATGCAACTTATTTGACTGTGGCTCATACTGTTTGCCAGATAAGAAAAAGCTAATCACCGTAGAAGAAACATTTTGCTTAACATTTTCAGGTGGTTGTACCTGACATAGCTCTGTTGACTTAAATGGCATCACGAGTCCGTCTCGTCCAGTAACTGCAGACCATGCAGGTGAACCCAAAATGATGTTTTCTTTGCCTGTTCACCAACGGATACGCTACTTTGCTAAATATTACACATCTAAAGGAATTAATCTTGAGAGCTGTTCATGGAATGCTTCTAAAATTTGAGTCACAAGCTCATACACATGGAAGCCATCTGGAAATATTTTGAGGAGACGGAAACTATAAACACCGTGTTATTTACATCATGCATGTTTTACTTTTTCCATTGTAAGAAAAGAAAGAAAACAGCAACCTTAAACTCTTTACATGCAAAATGACTGTAATTGAGAAAGGACTGCTTAGGAATTTGCATGCAGTACAAGGAGATTAATCTAACTAATGACTGACAGCACTCCTCCTGGTCAGCACCACCAGAAACGCCTGTGGCAAGAAAATTTTCTGGCACTGCTGTAAAAAACTGTCAACAAGAGAAAGCACAGAACATTGGATTTTTGTTTAAATTATCAAAACCTAACCAAAGAAATCCTAAACCAGATAACCTAAGACAGACACAAATAAAGCAGATTTTCCAGCTAGTTTCACATGAAATAAATTAGATATGAAGAACTTATTTTCCCTTCTGCTGATATGAATTAATTTTATGTAATTTGTCAAATGCCAATATCAACATTCCACATTCCAAGACCAAGATTCTCATAATTAATTCCATGGGTGTCTTTCAAGAATCCACCCAAGTTAAGGGACTTTTCTCAAGTACACAGAATTGCAAGGTAAGGCAGCATAGTCCAAAAGTTTAATTACCTTTTTGAGCTATAACTTCAAATTGCTCCTTTTCTGGTGCATTGTACAAAACTAAGTTCTTAAAATGCTTTAACTGTTCCTAAGTATGTTTCTAGCTTTACATGTAGCGAGAAATCAGTAAAATGCATTTTACTGTCTGTAAGATTTTCTGACATTTATATACGAATGATTATCAAGAAAATAATGTGAAAAAAAATTAAAATTTAGGCTGTGCTTGAAGGACACCACCCAAGAAGTTCACACATTAGAATAAAAGCAGATGTAATTTCCCATGAGTAAAATTACGAACATAAAGGGTTTGGAGACTAGAGTACAGGTTAACGCAATGTTAATGTGAGAACATAATTGGGCTTTTGACAAAGCCCAGAAACAGGCATCCGAGTCCAAGATTTTTAATCCCCCTTAATACTTGCATCAGTTTACTCCAAAATAATTACAGGTCCTGAAGAAAATGTTGAAAATTCTGCCTGTGGTTGGCAGCACTTTGTTATAAGCAGTTGTTTACATGCACCTCACAAAGTTATTAATCATTAAAGATGAAAACCAGATCTCATTACCTTTGACAATAAGCCACACAGAACACCATGCTCTTGTTCCCCTTGTTATAAAATACGCTCGTTACAAAATCGTATCGATATACCACCACTAATTACCATCCGTGCTGAGAGAAAGAATTGCGCAGCTCTTGCCCACATCTATGTTGTTTACTAAACCAGGACTAATATGCAAGAGGTTATTTACCTGTTTCTCTTTAGCCAATTTGGACGTGGAAATCTCATTGTATTTGCCCTTAAAAGCAAAGTTTAGAGCCTGTGTTGGGAAACACTGTATAACATTTGCCCAATTGCCACACCAAAAGCTGAAAAATCCTACAGAAAAAGAAAGGGATCTTTAAAATGCCATTTCCAAAGTTTATCCTACACAAGTATAGTATATAATATTCCTCCTATTGTTTCTGCGTGGGTACGAGCAGTAACAAAGGCCAAAAATGTTCTTTTTCAGGTCCTTTATTTTCTGGGCATTTGGTATTACAAATCTGGATCTATTCTGACACGTAGGAACGGATGTACACATTCGGCGTGAGCCCAAGAAAATCTAATACTGCAAGTGAAACATCCATAATGCTGAGACAGGTAAGATTTTCAACTTCCTTACCTTGTACGTTTCTAAGCCTCAGGATACCTAAGTAAACTGCAGTCCGGAAACAGAATAGTATTTCACCGAATGGAATTGTTTTGCTGAAACATCTACCTCCACATTTTCGCTCCCATAGGAGTTGCTCAGACTCCATATTTAAGCAATGATGAATGGCTTATACAGGTATCAGAAACTTGGTAGGGCTTTCTAATTGTATTCTTCTTCTAAATTAAAAACCAGTCCCTTTGGACAGTAAGATAAATGCCTAAGAAACTAAATGGAGCTCAGGAGGTTGGAGCAAATCTTACATGGATCATGAGAAAAAAAAAGTGTGTGAACATCCTGTTCATAGACATTGGACTGTGTTAGACTTTGCTAAGCTGTGACAACAAAGTGATCGCTGTAATGCGGAGCCAAACTCTTCGTTCAAACATCTTAATTTTCTCATGTTACCGTGGATGAAAGCATCTCTTTGTCCTTTAAGACAAAGAAAATTCTTATTTTGATCATGCTTTCCTATACATCTACATGAGGATGCCAAAAAAACACTGCTTTTGTAAAACCAACAAAAGAAAAACATTGAGGGTATTTTATGCTGTCCACGAATACAGCACACACATCAGCATGACTTTGCTACCAAATAAACTGAAGAAATCCTGTGGGTACGTACCCAGCAGCAACCCCTGCTTCACCACCTCCTCCGCCTGTATCTCTGCTCAATGGATGCTCCATTGCAGTCACTTCAAAAGCGTTTCTAAAAGCTTTGCGTTTTTACAAGTTTGGGAGAGAGGGCGCAAGGCACGAGGACCTACCTTGCTCCCTTGGGATGCACACAAAACAGCCCACCATTCCCTCTTCCTGCCGGTCAGCCTGGATCTGCTTGGATGAGGACCGCGCCTGCTGCAACAGCTTCACCTGCTCAGCTGGCACTAGCACCATCTTGGAGACGACAGCCACCACGCTGCCAGCCAGCAGGTCCTTCCTGAAGGGGATGGGGTTATGGAAGTCCTCGCCCTGTGCCTGTTTCCTCTCCTTCCCAAAAAGCATGCAGGTGGCAGACACCTCAGTGGCTTCTTTTTCCTCAAAAGTTACAAATTAGTGGTCTCGGGTTTCCTGGGAGCTGAGCCCCTTCCTCACCCACTGTTCCCAGCTGCAAGGGGCAGCCAGGCCCCAAAACCCTGCCATTTGCTTCTGCTGCATGGATCCCTTCCAGGGAGAACCATCCTCCCTGAGCTGCAGCAGCTACCTCTCCAGAGACCTCAGGAACTTTCCAGAAGCTTCTGTCAGCTCTACCCCGACCAGGAACTAGGGAATAGAAAACCAGGTAACAAAGTGGAGATGTTGAGCATATTGAATTATGGGTTAATAAACACATGTGACAAGCAAATGAATTTTAGTCATCTTACTTATCCCCATCCATTGCAGGTCAGAAGTACCAATTCCTTCGAGATTACTGACAGCATTTTTTTTTTAATTGCTTTACCTCCCCTACATCTCCTGACTTTATGATTAATGAAGGCATGAAACACTGTATTTGTTCAGTCAGAATGTTTTAATTGTTGATGTTTTTCAAAGCTAGCTTTTGTTTCTTGCATTCCCCTGGCGTTAGTAATTTTAACCCTGGTGCTCCATTGATTTGTTGTACACCACATTGATTTGCTAGTAGTTTTTATGTGTAATAATTTAAAGGCAAAAGAAAATAATTAATTTTGAGCCTTAATACTACCTTTTAACTTCTTTAGTAGCTTCTCCATATGTATTTCTTTTAACATTAATTGTATACACAGATTCAGAGCTATTATCTTCCTGGAAATTACAAAGCTACAACATTTGTATCAAAGATATCCGAGAAAAACCTGTGTTCTGTAGTAGTAAAATCCTATCATCCTTTGGGGCTCTTTTTAAACATACGCTTAAAAATCTGCAAAATACAGTCTCTACTCCGTTGATTAAAAAAGTAACCAATAAACATCTCCTTAAGTGTAATATCAACACAATTAATCCAAATTTTGCAACGCTTTGTTGCTGAATTACACCGCTTGGAGTACAAAAGCTATGCCATACTTGGATGCCCTTAATTGTGTGTCAGGTAAGGATTCTTGGGAAGGAGCGCGTGAGTCGAGATGGCTGATCTGACTGAATGGCAGTACTGAAGAAGTTCCACCTTTCTTCAGTTCTTCTGTTCTCCTCGCACATCCCCGTATGCACACTGCTGCTTCTGCACGGACTCGGCTGTGTTTGGCCCAGCAGAGTCCGCTGGGTTTAACCCAGTACACCAGCAGCAGAGTAACCCAGCTCTGACTAAACGAGTGCAGCAAAGACTCTTGCTCTTCTACGTTCCTGCTTCCATCTCCAACAAAATCTAATACTCAAAGCCCACCTGTTTTAGACTTTTAAAAGTTCAGATGTTATCCATATTATTATGTATTTTTATTTTTCCGAGTAAACTCACATCACTTCATCCACAGATGGGGAATAAATCTAACGCGCTATTGCTATAACTCAGTTTTGTATGTCTCAAACTGAAATACCGTCTATTTCTCACCTTCCAGGAACCATCATTTCTGGAGAAGGCTGATTAACAACATTTTTAATCATACGGTTAAACTTCAGGCCCAAGACTTCGACTGCTTGGAATTAAAGCAGTTGTTGAGTGATTCAAGACAAGCTGTGAATCACTCTGAGAGTGGGCAGTTACAAGCATGTGATTGACTATTTTAGAGCTACTCTAAACAGTGTAATTTACTAGTGAAAACAAGATCTAGAGATCTGATCTTGGGAGCCCATGGAATTGAATTTACTTTCCTGAATACTTAAACTTTTTGATCCCAGTGTTTAAAATGCAACTTTAGTCATGCACTTGATGAAAAGCACTCATGAAAAGCAAGTAGAAACAGCAGAAAGAAAGAAAAAATAATGCGCTGTTGACATGGAACATGATGAAATGCCACGCAGATGACCAGCTCTGGCTGGCGGTAGAAAGACCCCCTAAAATCTTACATTTTAAACTAAACTTTAGTAAAAAAGGCTTTTGGAGCAGCTGGTCTGTAAATTATAAACATTTTAACAATTTGGAGGAAAGCTGAATTTTGTACAATTCTGATTTTGTAAACATCTTGCCTTATACAGATGTAACCTAACATTTTTGTAATATCCAGCTGTAAATTGCAGAAGACCTAGCTAAATGTTTAAATAAACAAGAAAGAAAATATGTTAAGGGAAAAAAATAGAATAAAGCTTTACTGGTCTTTGCCAAATATAAACTTTTTATTATGAAATTATGAATATAATATAAAATTAGCTAAATCCATGCATAAATCTTAAAACCATCATCCTCCTGCCTCCCATCGTCTTTTGTGCTGTCAAAATTGCATATTAACAAATATTAGTATTATTTATAGTTAAAACTCATGAAGTCAAGGAAAACATCAACCACCCTATTGCTTGGGTGTGCAGGAGACCATAATAGCAAAAGCATTAAGCCACTAGTTTTGTGCAGCTAAGTGCCACGAATTCGCTAAAAGATTTCTTTCTGTTTTGATTAATACAGCGTTACTAAAAACATTTAATATTTTTCATGCCGTTTGAAATGCAAAATTGTAATTAATTGGAAAACTTTTTTTCCCCCCTCCATCGCCAATTGCCAGATATTCAGAGAGTACTTTGAGGACATCAGTTTATCATTTTACATTGCATGTTACGCACTGAGCCGCAAGCGTACAAGTTATGTGATGTTTTCATATAATCAAGTTGTGATTAGGATAAAGAATTCAACAGTATATAGAAATAAGAACTTTGGTTCTCTGAAATATTTGTAAGGACTCAGTTGATGAGATCATTAGAATCATCACTGAAGCTTTACCTGTGTCCTTACCACAAGGCAGATGTTGTTTTTAAAAGCATTTCAAAGATAGGCCATGGGTAGGCACCACAACTGAATTAATTTCTCTTTGTACTGAAGTACTTTAAAGAGATGACAAGACCCCA
Organism: Buceros rhinoceros silvestris; assembly: GCF_000710305.1. NCBI lineage: Eukaryota > Metazoa > Chordata > Aves > Bucerotiformes > Bucerotidae > Buceros > Buceros rhinoceros. Next base: position 10,787 of record NW_010388938.1, on the reverse strand, counting down.
CAGGATGGCTGAGTGTTCAGGAAGCTCATCTATGTAGCTAAGCCAAAGGACAGCTTGAAGGCCAGTTCAACAGCAGCTTCTGTGACTGAGTCATGAAAACAGACGTAGCATTCCTGAGGTTTTGGATGTAGAATGAGTCTCCTGCGGGGGGAAAGAATAAAAAGAAAACTGTCAGAGGCGTTAGCTTTTTCTCCTTAGCTGTTTGATATATGCTGGTTGTACTCTGAAGTTTCGGTAAGAGGTTAAAAACAACTGCTGTGTAAGACAGCAAATTTCTGTGGCTCTCCTGCATTATCTTACCGCTTTCTGTACATTAGATTTTCAAACCAAGTTATTCTCTGCTCAGTTTTCTCAAGACTGTGTATGGAAAAAACTCTTCAGGTTCTCAGGATCTGTTTGCACGGTACTGGTGTGTTTGCAGCAGTCCAGGTTTCTGGGCTACAAGCTGCAATCAAGGTACTTAGGAGCAAGCGCCAGTATTCACACCTTTACTGTTTTTACAAATTCGGGTAGGTGCACTCCCACCTCTCAGTCTAATGTGTCTTTTATGGAAAGAGCTAAAATAGGACAGCTGGTCATATCTGTGCATAACCGAGCGCGGTGTTATAGCACAGCACAGAGCTCTGCAAATCCTAAGGTACTGCCCCTGATTTAACATACTGATAATGCAGAGACTGAAAAGTGATTTTTTAAAAGATACCAAGAGCACCGTAAATGTTTTTCAATGTTTAAAGATGTTCATTTTCCCCACCCCAAAGACAGCACATAAACTGCAGGTACATATTTTCATCATGGGAAAGAACTGTTTTTCTTTCTTCTCCTTAAATATCTGACCTGAAGGTATATGGGACGAACAAAAACTCTGTTATGGAATTTCTATGTTATTATTCCTGGCCAATATAATTACCCGAGGATGAAATTTCCTCTCTTTGCATCAGAAAAAAGTTCTTCTGCCATATTCAGAAATATACTTTTCCATTTCCCAACCTTCCTATTTGCGCAATAGTTGAACTACTCAATAATTTAATGAATTAATGAAGCATAATCATTTATCCTCCTTTCACCCCTGGCCATACTGAATTTGTTTTTCACATGGCGAAAGCACAGCTTCTGTTTAACTGGGCCTCTGGATTTTTCTTTCTATTTATCTAGCAAGGAAACACCCTGTTAAACACTTTTAATGTGACAGCCTGCTCACTGCAGCTCAAATGTAGACAGCACAAAATACAGTAGGTGGAGGAAAGAATAACATATGAGAAGTACTGGCTACAGAATAGGGCGTACTGGGCTGGACTTAAACCAAGTTCTGATAGGTTCTGAATTGTGAAGAAATGATACATACTACTTTCTCATTACGCCTAATTTTTAACTTAAACTTTGGGAGAAATACAGCAATTTGTCTTTAAACTCACCCCACAACCCAGTAACTCATTGTTGGTGGTGGCTTCTTCTGATCAGTCCAGTTATCAGGAGAGCACTCAAACATAACCCCATGTTCTCTGACCAGCTCATCGTCCTCAGCTGCCTTCTCAAATTCTGAGATGCCACTGCCTGCTTTTTTCTTTTTCTGTAAAACGATTGGTGAGATGTTAGTACAGAATGAAATACTTTTACCTAAACACTAGCAAGGATAACTATGAGATTTCTTCAGGAATTTCTGATGAATGATATTGCTGTCAAAAAGCCAGACTTAGAAGATATGCTGGCTAGCATGACTCTCTTCTCCACAGTTTTGTTACTTTGGCATCAGCAGGCTTTCCTATTGTTGTACAACTTGGAGGTTGACTTTTTCGTCATGCACTATGAACAAGGAAAATTTCTATTCATTCTTTTACGTTCTCCTCATGCCATAATGAAACCTGCCAATTTCAGCATGAACTGTTGGAGCCAACATGCAAAAGCCACCCCAAATTTCTCTAAAAGAGTAACTTTGTTCTGCAGCACATGTTCATCAATTATTTCTGATTTTCAGAGCAGAATGAACTGAGCTGCTGCCTGCTGTATTCACGTCTGAAGAAGCCAGAAAAGCACGTGCTGAGGTAGCTGTGGCCAAAACAGAAGTCTTGACTTTCAAGAGTGAGTTTTTAACTTTTTATGAGCTACACCTAATGGCTGAATGGTTTTATTCAGGTTTTTTTTTTGTTTGAACCAGAAACTGCCTATTTAGCAGCTGTAACCAAAAGCAATTTGATGCTAAGAAACATTTATTTGTGTAGTCTCTCAGCTTACTTATAGATTTCTACATCTCCCAACAGAAGTGCCCAGAAGTGATTCATTGCCAAAGTCCTACTCAGCCAAACCCCAGTGTCATAAAAAGTTGACAGAACAATCCAGCAAATTAATCTATTTTTCTAACACTTAAAAATTCCTAGATGATTTACAAGGCACATTGGTCTAACCAGAAGTGGCTTCTTTGTTAACACCGAGAAAACATTAAGATAAATTATACTGCTGTTTGCAAACTGCGTTCATTCAATGAGTACTGTTATTTCCCTTTTCTCATGTAATTCACTTGGATTGTCACTTTAGGATCTCAAAAAGGCAACTGACAGACAGTATTCCACTTAGGTTTGTAGTTAATTATGTCTCTTTTCCAAAAGGGCTTAACAGGTCACAAAATTAGCAGACATGAAATGTTATCCTCATTTGGCTCATGTCAGTAAAAATCAACTGTGCAATTAAGCCAGACTTTTGCAAGAGAAAATGGAAACACAAAATGTGTGATCTGAACAGAGTATCTCATAAATTGACTCTTGCAGCTGTTGTTTAGATTTCTGCTTTACTACTACCACCTTACTCCAGATGGATCACTTGGAGTAAACAGAAATTTTTAATCAAACACAAGGCAGTGCAGTTGCTGATGTCAGATCTGTCCATTTGTAAGTCTAAGCTAAACACGAAGTACCCACATAAAGCTCTGGCAGCTGAGATCAGGCTTCAACCCAGGCCTAGAGCAAGGCTTCAGCTGGTATCTTTGTAAAGGGAAAAAGCTTTTCGTAATCTAAAATCCCACCTGATCCAAAACCCAAGAGATCTGGCAGCGTAATTAAAAGGAATCGACTGTAGTAGCCCATTTTCTTGTAGACTGATACCCATGAACAAATGAATACAGACATTAGTGCATGGCAAATGTGTAAGCACCCTTGGGTAGCAGAGACCAAAGACACTAAGAATGCACAACCTTGTCACCGTCAGGGCTCCTCTTCAGGTCAAAGCTCAGACACACTGACAGCACAGTCACTGTCACTGCTCTTATGAAACATTTCCTGTGAAGAAAAGAGGGCCTGAATTTCCTTTTGCTGCCAATCTGAAATCCCTTCCCAGCATTAAAATGGCTGAAAAAACCCTCTTTGGCTTCTTACAGTTCTTGAACCCAGTGCGTGAAACTTTTTGCTAGGTTACAAATGAGGGCTCTAATATGAAACAGAATAAGAAAATACTATACTGGAGACATGGAGTGTTTATTTTATTTTGAGGGCATTTTCAGTGGGAGAATGAGCCGTAATTGCTTGTGTACTTGGTTGCATGGTCAGAGAAAGAACTTGCTTGTAACAGTAAAAGTATCAGCTTTAAAAACCACCACACACATGCAAATACACCTGCTAGTGAACTAGTTAAATAATGAAGTGAAACCGATCTTGAAATACTGAGTTGAGAATGCAAACAGAAAAACGGAAAACAAAGAAGCTTCCTTACTTCTTGCCTCATGGACTGCTGAAAAACAGAACGAATCGAGAGACAACAACGATAGAAATTCTCAATTAACTGAGGGTGGATGGAGCCTCCGAGCCGTGCTACTTCTTTGTGAGTCGGAGTAATAAAGATTCCTTGCATCGTTTCCAGAGACAGGTAGTGGAAGAGGGTATTCTCAGGACCAGATGTCAGCCTTAAAAGAACCAGGAGAATTCATTTAATACTGAAATACGTAACATTGAAAAACATGTCAGTTCAGTGACACACATTTTTGTTTCTTAAGATAGAATTGTTTTTCTGGTGATTGCAACAGCGTACAAAAACCCCCCTGATATAAACATTCAGAAGGTGCCTATTTCTACACCAAGGAAATCTTGCGGTTTTGGACTGTTAATACTCAATTTAAAGAAACCCACACAAATCAAAAAAGTGTGGTACTAGTTAGGGATTGCACTTGTGTTGTCAAAAATTCTCTCTCAAAAAAAAAAACCACCCAAACAAACAAAAAAGCCACCCACCCAAAAAAAAAAAAAAAGAGAAATAAAAGCTTTGGGGAAGAAAACTTTCTGTAGAGCTGAAACCCCAGAGCAGACTGTGCTGTCACAAGCATCAAGTGGGAACTAGGAAGATCATTGCTTCTTCATCCCTTGTACACCTACCTAGAGATACCAGGGAGGCACAAGGTGTACGTGTGGTCCAAAATCTCTTTTATTTGAACTTCAGTGTCACATATATGTGGGACATGGGCATACATTCTACTGACATATTCCTGAGCAAGTGATCTTTTGTAATTAAGCTCTCCATTGAAGAGCTTCACTTTGGAGAATCCTCATATAGCAAAGTTTTGGTTTGAATAAAAACATGCAGGAACTTCTGCAATCTGTGCATATTCAAAAAATGATCCAAATATGGCCTTAAAAACTAAATACTTAATAAAAAGTAATTTCTTACTTGATAGCATTAAGAAGATCTGTGTCTTTCTCTGAAAGATTCTTTTTGAGGTTTCCTAAATGAAATGGATTTGGTAGGGTGTGTTTTTTTCTAGTGGCCTGGAAAACAAGCAGATAGATGAACCAGCAGAGAAAACACAGCTAATGAGAGAACAGAGTCAAATCAGCAAATTATATTTTTAGAAGAAAATAATGTAACATTTTTTAAAAGGCTCATTTTTTAAACGGTTGCTTTAATTTCTATTAGTGTATTTTATAGCCTGTTTTAGACTAAAATGGGTTAGAAGCAGTTGTACAACTATAGAGTAATTTGTTCCAGTAACTTATGCTTACACCATTATTATTTTTGGGATATTCTCCTATTATTTTTGCTGATTCCAATGCAGCAGCTGTGCCCTCCTTAGGCATGTGAAAACGCCCAAATATTTACAAGCAATGATAAAATAAAAAATGGGATGTCTTTGTGGCTGACTCAAAACTTCCCAAGGCAACAGAAGGATTTTCTACTGAATTCAGGGGCTCTTAGATTTATTCTGTCACAGTGTGCCTTTTTTTTTTTTTTTTTAAGTTATTTGAGTGAGTTTTTAAAGAACCGCCACCTCCCCCAAGCCCACCAGAACCTTATCAAGCCTCTTTGTTCTCAGACCTGATCAGCTGCAGATTGTGGATTACTGCTTTCATCTTCTGCAGGACCTTAATCACCGTGGTCAGGCCCTCCACTGCTTCTGGTAGGGCTTGGCTTCGGACGCGTTCGTGGCAACGCCTGATCAGCTGCAGATTGTGGATTACTGCTTTCATCTTCTGCAGGACCTTCATCACCGTGGTCAGGTCCTCCACTGCTTCTGGTAGGGCTTGGCTTACGTGTCGTTAAGGAAGAGTCACCAAACAGGGTCCTTTTGCTCGCTGGAGTGGTTACCAGTTTGGAAGTATTTTGTAGCTTACTTAGGCTGGGTGAGGTGGTCAAGCTCTCTTGTTTGTCACGTGTTGCAGAAAGGAACCAGTCAGCACAAGCTAAAGGTGGAACAGAAGGAGCATCTAGCCTTTCCTCTATGCTGGCATCTATTCCTTCCAGCTGAAGTATAGTGGCTTTGACCTGATCCACGTAGATACAGTCCGGTCCTGGATTCCCAATCGCTCTTGATGCGCACCCTCCTGCCTCGAGCAGGACACACAGCATAAAGTGTCTCTGTAAACACGGAGAGAACGACATAAGCCTTTGGTTTAACACACAGTACGTGCTGTATTATATTTATGTCTCATCTGCCCCTCATCTGAGCAAAATGCGGCACTATATTCCACACTACTTCCTCATCTCCAGAGGAGTTAGTTATTTTTTTCCTAACAAAATCGTGTCCACGGAGATCTTTCTGTTACCATGTTATTTAAGTTAATCATGCAAATGTAAAAGCTACTACTTACAAACTCATTAGTTTTTTGCTTTAAAAAAAGTCCACATTTTTAAAAGCTTGTATTTTTGAATGAGTTGTCTGAAAATACAAGATTGTGAAAGTAAAAACGTTTTTAACAAAAGAGAAAAGCCATAAAAATACTGAGAATCTATACTTGAACCTGCAAGCTTTACAAATGTACAAAAAATGCTACTCTGAGAAATTCTATCCCAAGAAACAGCTATAATACAGATATTTTGTAAAATTACTGAAATGCATAGGAAGCGTTGATCTTGCTGAACAACAGACAACACACAACAGCAAAACAGAGCATCAGAGAACAGGCACACTGCAAGGGTTCACTTACCAAGCCAACTATCAGTAAAAAGTATCTTGCTTCAGGTTCCCTGTATCCTGTAAAACTTGAAACTTCGCATGGCTGGATGTGATGGTGTGGAAACATTTCTCGCCATATCACTAACTGACCGATCTTCTGTTCTGCTGCCAAGGGTAACAGACAATAGTGCCGACAATATAAACCTATATCAATAAGATCTTCTTTGGGCAAGTGATTACCAATCAAGTAACCCTTAATTAAACACAGAAAAGGAAGTGTGTTCAGTAAGAAATACGACACCACCACTTACAAGTACTTTTCATACAGAGTTGTCCATGCTCTACATGCATTGAGATTGTAACACCTCCAGAGTTAAGGTGCTTCAACTCCCATTTCCTGCCGACCAAAAATACTGAGCTTTCACTGGAATTAGTAGAATTTCCAAAGAAGGTACATAGTACAACCGC
>NW_010388938.1:1727-3863 GCF_000710305.1 Buceros rhinoceros silvestris | reverse complement strand
CCGCTCTTCTGGCACTAAGGGCATTACGGTTAAAGTGCTCTCATGGTAGATACTGTGCAGCTCCATTTGTGCTAACAGATCACTCTCATAACGCTACCAGCATGAAGCACAACTGCATGAGAAAATCCTTAAAATACAAGTTTCCTCGAAGCAAAGGCTGTTCTCTGCGTCTTATACTGTTGATTACACTGTCAAAATTTAATAGATACATAAATTTACAAATGAGGCCAATGTGGAAAAAGCTGTTAATCCAATTTCTCAAGTCTCTGATTTAGAGACAGATGAAAGACAGATAGATGACCTGTTGTCTTTCTTAAAAAATGGCAATGAACAAAAAAAGTTCCTATTAGAATATTACATGGTCTCACTTGAATTGACTCTTCCTACTTTCTTATTACTCTCTCCCATCCTTGAATCACATGCCACAAAATTTACAGTTTTAAAAAGTATTCTGTTCTTACTGATCATATAGTACAAATCACTTCCCGACATCAGTTTTTCCTGTTACGGTGTTTAAGTTTTAGGTCTCTTACTAGAAATACAGGTTCAAAGCAATCATACAGGGTTTTGGGTTTTTTTTTTATATTTATGGGGTTCTGACTCCATGACTGGGTCAGATTTCCACATGACTTTTCCTAATCTTTAGGCCTTAATCACTAATACTTACCTTGTAGAAGAGACAAGAGCCCATGATCACGTATAATCTTCTCATGTTGTAATAATCTTCAGACTGGGGCGGGGGGAAAGCATAGTATAATTTTTAATTCAGAGTTTTAATTTTATTTACCAAATGTAAGTAACCTACTTCCAGCCAATTGTAATCAGTATCTTATTTAAAACTTTAATTTTGGACCACTTCTTATTATCAGTATGGCAGTTAATACTGCACAGTCAAGTGAAATACTAAGTTTTTAGCCTCTATTATTGATTTTTGTCTCATTACAATTTTCTCTGACAATTTTCAGCTCAAAATAACAGATTTCCTATTTAGTTCTTATCTGTCCATAAACTATTTTTGTTAGGATATGCTAATTCTCACAGTTCTTAACAGTGAAGTAGCTGAAGCATAACTACTGACACCAGAGGCCCTCCTAGAGTAAAACTTCCAAGTCAAAGCACTTTTTTCCAGTATCTGACATTTTACCCAAAATATATGTATTTGTCGATCTTTTAGTCTGGATGCCCAGTGCTCTCAGATCAGTGACACTGTTGTCAGGTGGATACATTGTATTTTAAATTCGGTGGGTGCAATTTCTATGCAATAAACTACAACTTCTAACCGTTGCTTTCTGTAAATAATGAGCCAGGTGATTCTGGTTTTTTATTTATTCTTTTGCAAGATGGACTATATGTCTGCCTGCCTTGTATTTTAAGGTTTGAGAATTGTTAAGTACCTTTTGTACTTAACAAGTACAAAAGTATCTTTTGTACTTAAGAATTGTTATGGTAAATATGTGATCAAACAAGTTATCTTTATGCTCAGTTATACCTTATAAATTGTTTGGGAAGGAAACAGTTATCTATACGAAAAGAAACGTAACAACCGTCAGCTATATTAAAATTAGAGTATCCTTGTGGACATCCCATGGACTTAAATGGTAGTAAATAATGGATTCTCAGTGACTAATCCTCTAGGATTATAATGCAGTTATAATGTTAACCACAGAGAGAAATTCAGGATGAACAGAATGGGTGAAACTGAGCTATCTTAAAAACAAGGATAGTTTGCTTGGACTCCCACTTGATTAAAAGAAGCATATGAGTTCGACCCTAGTGCTTTTTTAAACTATGGAATATGTCCCCAAGGCAAAAAGATACTGTGCAATGCAAACAGCAAAAAGAAAACTTTTACCAGCTCTCCAAAGTCAGCCGCTTCCAGGTCGCTCAGTGCTGTGTCAACTTCCATCTGCAATATTCCAACAGTGCATTATCACAGGCACTTGCAACACATCACCTGCCAGTGACAGTTTGCTCTACTCTGCTAGTCTCAGAAGATCAGGATTCACAAGTATAAAGCGAGTGGATAAAAATTTGCACCTACTTTTCAGTAGTATTATCAAATATCAAGAGCACCTCAATTCATCAGATTCAAGAAAAACACTTCTGAATTGCTGTGTATTTCCCTCCTCTTTGAAA
>NW_010388938.1:0-1578 GCF_000710305.1 Buceros rhinoceros silvestris | reverse complement strand
ACCCACTGTTTGGTATAAAGGGGATGTCACTCTTACTTACAGCGTGCTTCAAAACACGAAGTCTAAAGACTGCCCCTTGAAGGCCAGAGGCGGCTCTGAAATCTGGCAAGCTACGGCATCCAACTGAGTTATTAGAAAAATCTTTTTCACAAGGGATTTAGTTATTGTCTCTATGGAAACTGCCAAAACTTTCTCACACGTTATCTTCGTTCTACTGAAACCATTTTAAACTTGCTTATTTCTCTAACCGTTGGTTCACGTAAGTTTCACTAAAAATACTTTCCTTTAAAGAACATATTACTAGACACTGAAGTTCATGACATAAACATGCTACTTAATGAAAAGAACCTAAACCCCATCATTACAAACTTCTTGGGGTGTATTAACAGGCTGTCTCTAATTGAAATACAGCCAGTTTTTCCAACAGAGAAACGTCAGCAAGGCTGTTGGCAGTTGACAACTTACCAGTCTCTCAGCTTTCCCCCAGCTAAAATTTAAACGGCTTTCTGTCCAACAATGAACAGACATTTTTAGTTTTATATTCCTTATAGAATATAAAGATCTTCACCAAAACTTAACTGGAAGAACAAATTTTTTTCTGGAAAATGTGAATGTTCTAAGACAATTTTGGAAAGCGATGTCCATATCATAAATATAAACTACTTTTTCTTCGACATCCTTTAAAAACCTACAATTTTATAAGAAAGAAACAACCTGCAAGTTAAACTAGAGAACAAAGTGTAATAGTCTCTCTATGGAAACTTGAGAGAAAAGAAAAAAAACATGGAGGAAAAGAAAACTGATCATCAAGTAGTACAAAAGAAAGTGGTGTCTTCTGGATAGGAAAAAAATGGGTGACAATAGTTAGAGGTGCACTATGTTGTGTTTCAAATATGTAGTAGGTTGCTGACTGCCCATATTCTACAGTTATGTGTTGCATAAACGTTTTATTTCCTTCAGTTCTAGAGCATGGATTTTGCAAGTGAGTGGGTGGGCATGGTACAGGACTACGTGCACATTTCACTGCGTTAATAGATCTAGTTCTGGAGTTAAGACATGAAAGAAAGTTTTCTGAGCCACTCCACAAACACGTACTTCTGTAGCACATACAACACATATAACAGGGCGTTCTTACGTACATATTATAAACGTAGACGTCTGACTAAAACCATTGCAAACGCCATGGCCTCAAGCACATTTAGCAAAAACATATCTAGACACGTACTATGGGGCAAGGTGGAAAGAAATCTTCATCAGTCTGCTACTGATAAAGGAGAAGACAATTCTTATTTTGGAGGAAGGAGAGAAAGCTACACCAGCAAACGGAACTCTGGTAATGAACAGCGCAGACTGATGCGTAGCTTGCTGTGCCCACGGCAACTTCTGTTAATGAATACCAGCGAACCGGAAATAATGCTGCAAACCTTGTCAATAGTAAGGCTGAAAGACTTAACCACTCCATCCCTTCCCCTCCAAACACACTTTTATGAAAATCGTACATGAGGTCTTACTGAACATAAAGATCAGGAAAGCAGGAGAGTCCTAGTTAATATTCCCCTCAGGTGGAGACCCTATAAA
>NW_010388937.1:2004-2212 GCF_000710305.1 Buceros rhinoceros silvestris | reverse complement strand
GAGCAGACACAGACTGAGCAACGTCACAGACAAACGGCTGCAAACCGCACAGAGGAGATGGAACGAGAAAATGAGAACTCGCTGAGACAACAAAGCTGAATGGACCTGTGTGAGCACTGGAGACCGGAGAACCTGTGGAGAACACCAAGGACTTTACCTGGAGACATGACGCAAGAAGAAAACTCTGTATCCTGAAGACAAGCGTCGT
>NW_010388937.1:1343-1717 GCF_000710305.1 Buceros rhinoceros silvestris | reverse complement strand
GAAAGGACAAAGAAAAAGAGAAAAGAGCGCAGTGTGCCCTTTGCCCAGGGAGAACAGACCCAGGGGAGATGGGATCAGCCCCAGGATCACCAGGACACTCAGGGGCTCTTGGCACCAGGGTGCAGCATGGCACAGGGGACACGGGACAGGACACCACTGGGGCACTGAGCTCTCACAAAGCCTCTGGGCACAGGCAGGGCCACCACAACCCCATCCCAGCTGCAGCTGGGACCGCCACCCTCCACCCCAGCACCCAGCCTGGGGCTGGTTACGGCACAGGGCAGCACCCCCTGGCCGGGCACACAAGGTGGTCTGTTGCAAAACACTTGGGGGCAGTGTGGGAGGTCGGAAGATTACGTGCTGTAACAGTAAGA
>NW_010388937.1:0-1187 GCF_000710305.1 Buceros rhinoceros silvestris | reverse complement strand
ACCGCCCACGATGGGCGAGGCTTCTTGGGGAACTATATAGCCCTGTGTCATTACACAATAAAGTGCCATTTTTGCATCCTCTATATTAGAGAAAGTGTATAAAATGTCCCCCAACGGCAGAGGTTGGGTGTCCAGTATCACAGCAAGTTGCCACAGTGGTCCCCACCGGCAGGGAGCTGTGGCTGCCCTGGGCCAAGCCCACAGGAAAGGTGGCACTGGGCCTGTGGCAGCCTCGGTCCCGGGTGGCTCCTGGCATCCCGCTGTGGCTGTGACCGGTGACAGCAGCCTTCCTGCCTGGGGGGACAGATTGCTGGGGGGCTCAAAGGGGGCTGGGACAACACACACCAAAAGAAGGGGACAAGGAGGGGAAGCCAAAGAAGGGAACAGGGCAGGGACACATGAATAGGAGGGGAGAACCAAAAGGAGAGGTGGGAGTGAGATGCAGAAGGGGAGAAGGGAGATAGGGAAAAGGGGTGGAGGGGACCAGGGGTGAGAAGGAAGAAAGGGACAAGGGGGAGTGAGAGAAAGAGAAAAGGGGGAAACCGGGGTGGGAGAGGAAAAAGGGGACAAGTCAGGTGAGAAACAAGAAGGGGACAAGAGGACAAAGTGAAGGTGGCAAAAGGAAGAGGGGGACAAGGTGGAGAGAATGGACAGAAGGACGGGAAGGGGACAAGCTGGAGAATGGACAGAAGGGAACAAGGAAAGGAAGGCGCCAAGGGGCAGGAGGACCAAAAGGAAAGAACAAAAAAAGAAAGAAAAGAGAGAAAGAAACAACCTGTGCTGTGTAACAGGCCAGAGGGACAAGGAAAGACAGGAGAAAGGAGAGAGGGATGCAGAAAACAGGCGAGGGACAGGGAGCAGCTGAGAGCAGGACACGGTGAACGGGAGAGGGTCAAGGAGCAGGAGGCCAAGACAGAGAGAGACAAGAGCAGCAGAGAGAGTGGAGAGGTGGAGCCTGAGAGAAACAACAGGGCCAGAGTGATGGAGCAATAAATAACAGGGACAGGGAGCAGCACAACGGGGCAGAGAGAGTCAGAGATTGACAGGGAGGAGGACGGGGACAGTGAGATCCAGAGTGAGGAAAAAACAGCGACAGCAAGAGAAAGGTGGAGAGAGAGAAAGGGAGGGAGGAGAGGGACAGGAAGTTAGGGACAGTGAGCGGCACCGACAGGAGCAGAGAGGAACAG
>NW_010388936.1:0-9538 GCF_000710305.1 Buceros rhinoceros silvestris | reverse complement strand
GATGGGTGTCACATTGGCTAATCTCCAGTCAGTTAGTACCTCCCTGGTTAGCCAGGACTGGTGGTAAATGATGGAAAGTGGCTTGGTGAGCACTTCCACCAGCTTCCTCAGGAGCCTTGGGTGGATCCCATCTGGCCCTGGCCCTGTAGACTTGTGCACATCTAAGTGGTGCAGCAGCTCATTTACTGTTCCCTCTTGGATTATGGGACCTTCATTCTGCTACCCATCTCTGCCTTCTGGTTCAAGAGGCTGAGCACTCAGTGAACTGGTCTTACCATTAACAACTGAGGCAAAGAAGGCATTCAGTAACTCAGCCTTTGCCTCATCCTGGGTCACTACATTTCCCCCCACATACAGCAAAGGATGGAGATCCTCCTTAGCCCTCCTTTTAATGTATTTTATTGATGTATTTATAGAAACATATTTTATTGTCTTTTATGGTGATGGCCAGACTAAGTTGCATGTGGCCTTTGGCCTTTCAACTTTTCTCACTGCAGAGGCTTGCAAAATCCTTATAGACTTCCTGAGTAGCCTGCCCCTTCTTCCACGGGCCATAGACTTTTCTTTTTCGCCTGAGTTCCACCCAAAGCTCTCTGACATAAATAGGGAGTGTTTATTCACTGTATTTTTTTAGTGCATACACAGTAACAGGTATCTAATGAAACCAGCAGCTGATGAATTGAAAACCGACAAAAGGAGGTGGTTCTCTGTGAGTGTTTAATTAAGGTGTAGAATTTCTTGCCTGAGGAATTTAACAAGGCTAAATGTTACATTACTGTAGAGGGAAACTGCTGTTTCATGTAAGAAGAATCATCAAATGCAAATACATATTCCTGTTTAGAGAATACAGCCTCTGCAAACTTTTGGGGTCTAAGGGAATATTCTGGGGAAGTATTGTAATACTTCCCCAGATTACCATTATTACCCCAGTATTACCTTTATTGTGTTCTTACACACTTCACTCAGTATTTATTATTGGCTGCTCTTAGTGAGTGGGCACGGACCTTGGGTCTTGTTCAGTATAGCCATACCCTTATTGTAAAGCTTGCGCACCGTGCCCTTCCCCACCCGCCCCCTTTTTTTTCCTTTTTTTATTTTCTCTTGTTTTCCAGAATTCTTTCTACCAGTAGCACTCAAACTTTGGCCCAGACTAGGGCACTAACCTATTCAAGGAGTGTTTTAGGACCACTGGATATATATTTTTCTTTTTGTGTGACCTTGTATGTGCCACCAAAATAGATGTCCATGAAGCAAGCGTCATGTTCAGAGCAGGGTTAGGATGCTAGGTGCACGTCAGCTGGTGGCTTAATTTCCTGTGATTTTGTCCTCTTTACCTCTTTGGTCACGTAATGGATGTACTTCCAATCACATTTCTCTTGTATACTCTTTGCACAATAGAGGCCATTTAGGGAAGGAGATGTTTTAAGGAAGAGGCATTTTTGAGTGGGTATTGATTGAAGAAATGCATGTTCTGGGCTGTGTGTAGGCTGTTTTTTTTCTGCTTTCCTTTCAGACTCCTTTGCAGTAATTTTTGTATTGCACTTCCCTCGCCATATCTCTGTTGTATGCGACCAGCTTATCAATAAAAATATACTTCTTTGTGCCTGTTGAAATAATCAAGGGACCTCTCAACATGTAAATGGAGAAGTAATACTAAGAGGACATTGTGCTGGACAGAAATACTGCATTTGAAAAGATTCACAGTTTGAAACAAGAGGCCACTATTTATTATAGCTGCCCTGTTCCTTTTGTTAAGGTGACAGCTGCACAAATGACAGAAGACTTTTACTGCTTGGTTCAATGTTAATAGATTATTTTGATTTAGTGCTATACTATGTCACTGATTTTTGAACCCTAAGTGCCTGCTTTCTGTGGAAAGATTCTTAAAGTTTTGGCTGAGTTTAGGCAATTAATAGACTTAGTAATATATTTTCAGCCAGTTATACATCATTTTATGAAGATATGGTCTTCTGGAAAGCTTTCTTTATGTGGTTGCATTATTTTAAAATAGTTCTTTCATATTCAACAGATGTTAAGATTTGTGCAAAGATGTCGGATGTGTGGAGGTTTTATTTCGGTTTTAATTGTTGTGCAAGGGGAATGTAGTGACTATTAATGTTTGCGTACAATTTAAACTAATCCCAGGTGCTGATTTGGGGCAGTGTTGCTACTCATCTCGTTGAAGGAAGACTTTTCTAGCCTAATTTATTGATTCATTGGCAGAAGATGACCATTGGCTGTGCTATGCAATGTAATCTTGAGCATTAGCTATCAGGAGACAAGTTGATGAATGCTAGCTTTGGCTCCATTTATAGCCAGTGGAGAGAAATAAGAAGTTTCACTACATGATTCATTTCAATCCCAGATGGATGTCTAAATTTGGAAGATTGATTCCACCTGAAGTCCATTACTGAATATAAATGTCATTAGTTTAAACTAGGGAATTATTTAAAATAACACTAGCTTGACTGGCACAGCAATTGAGTAGAAGTCTTTTGTTTTCTTCCATGAATTAGGTTTCAGAAATTTAAAATCAGCAGTCTGTAGCCTGTGTCTTTTTTTGTGGTTTTTGAAGCTCCTCTGCTTTTATGGCAGATTTGAAACTTAACAAGTAGGGTATATTCACATTGCTTAATTTCTAAGCATCTGTCTCTGTGAGGCTGACTAATCTTGTTACCAGTTGGTTTGATTTTTGGGGTGGTGGGATCTCGACAGGGACTAGTATATAACACAACTTTCTTTCTGCCCTAAACTTTCTGTTAAATGTTAGGAATGAAAAAAACCCTGAAATATTTATGTGTCCTTAAAATCATTGCTCCTCTAGAGGAGCCTGTGTCTCTTCCCTGCTTGTATGGGAAGCCTGTGTAAGGTGATCCAGCCTTCAAATTTTCAGGTCCAAAAGGCATGCAGTGCCAATACCTTCCTTAACTTTTGTTTGTGATTGGAGCAGACTCTTGGAATGGCTGATATCCTTTTTAAGTACTTTTCTGTGGGCGTGACCCCCGGCCGGTCCAGGAAGCAGCCCAGCCTTTTCATGCTGTGCCATGCTTGCTCACTCTGCCATGCTTGAAAACTCTTTACTTTCCCCCTCCTTCTTTTTTCCTGTTTAGAGGTCTTGATTCCCATCAGTGGCAATCTCCTGTTCCTTTCTCTTTCTTCCCTTTTGGGAACTCTGCTTTTTATGTCATAACTTATGACAACTTTATCCTCTTGATCACATCCTGTCATCAGACTTTATCCTTGTACCTGAATCAAAAATAAGAAATTATTACAATCCCATGAGAAAGGCTGATGAAGCTCTGTAAAGTTTGTTGGGTTTGGATTTTTTATATTAAAATGAGTATTTTTTTTATTTCCTACTGGATTTATTTCCAGCCTAATTAGAAAATAACTTAAAACAGCAGTTCAGGTTATATATATTTCATAGAAACCTGTATGTGTTGAACATTTTCCTCTACTGCATACAAACATGGGGGAAAGAGGAGTCATAGAATCACAGAATACTTTGGGTTGAAAGAGACCTTTAAAGGTCACTTAGTTCAACCTCCCTGCAATGAGCAGGGACATCTTCAACTAGATGAGGTTGCTCAGAGCTCCATCCAACCTGAGCTTGAGTGTTTCCAGGGATGGGGCATCTACCACATCTCTGGGCAGCCTGTGTCAGTGTTTCACCACCTTTCTTGTAAAAAATTTCTCCTTTATATCTAGTCTAAATCTCCCTTCTTTTAGTTTAAAACCATTACCCCTTGTCCTGTTGCAACAGGTCTCACTAAAAAGACCATAGGGGAAATCAGTGGTTGGAATCTTGGAACTGAAGTGTTATTAGGGTTCCTAACAGGGAGAACCATGCTGTACAGATACTCTGTGGACTCCTTACTCGTACTGACCACGATGTAAAACAGTTCTCAGCTCTCCAACAAAACCAGCAGAAGTCACATCAGTGACATGCTGAGGGAAGATTAAAGGACAAATGAAGCATATCGACACCTCTTAGGACTGGCAGAGCATTTGTCAAATAGAAATTACCCGGCACTCCTAGAAAAAAATGCCTTCCCTGCTAGAGGGGACCCAGCAGTCTCTCTCAGTTGGAATGAATTCCATTCCTAGTCTTGCAGTTTAATCCTGGCATGTTAAATGAGCAGGAAATGCAAACTCATCAGTTTGTTAGATAAGGAGCAATTGCTGAGCTCTGCACTTGATACAGAGTAGGACTTTGCTTGGGGACAATATCCCTTCTTCATGCTGAATTACAACCAGTGTTTAGTAGAAATATGAAGTGCTACCCATTCCTTCCCTGTAGACTCTTCCAAGGTTTTTCCCTTTTTCCCTTCTGGTTTTTCCTTTCTCCTTACTGTGTATTTGGGATTTAGTGCTGCATTATGTAAATCTTACCAGTCTTTAGATCATTCACCAATGAATTATGCTGCTTCTCTGGTGGCTGAAAGTACAGGTATTTACTTCTAATTCTACTCAACCTCAGGGTTATCACTCTTAGTATTATTCTTTGTGAACAGCAGTGGATTCTGGCAACGAGCACTCCACAAATTGCTCCAAACAGCATAACTTGTTTTTCAGCAGATTGTTTCATGTTTAGTTTAGAAGACAGTGTTCAAAAAAAACCTGATTCTTAAAGCTGACTTGTGGAATGATAGTACTGCACCGCTTCCTGCTTGAAAGATGACATTTAGAAGCCTTGAATTTATAAAACTGGTAGGACTTAAGGAATCTTTGAAGTTTAGAGAATTTGAGACTTACCGAAGAAGTCCCCTTTCTGCTGCATAGGGAACACCTGTAACATTCTCCCAGATACAGCTTCCTATTTAAGCTTATGAGAAGTGAGAAATACGAGGGTTTACATACTTGTAAACCATTAGTTTAGATCAGGATAAGAAGAACCAGAACACTGAAATGAATAAGAAAACCATATAAAAGTATTTAAAATGCGTTTCTCTTCATCCTCCAGGAGAGACATGGAATAAGCCTTTCTTCCCTTTCTCTTGTTTTCTGGGAACGTGATAAAATAGAACTTTGTGGATTTTAATTTGTTTTAAATAAATATTTGATTTTATTGAAATTCTCAGTTGGAGGTTGTCAAATCTGCAGCAAGGTACATCTTTCAGCTCTTCTAAGCATGCTGCTTGTTTTGAAGGTGAGAAGTTCTGTCATTGCAATGTTTCTATCAGGCAGCATTAATTCTTCTTAAAAATTGTTAATTCGTTGTTTCCTTCATTATTACTCACAACTTAAATCCTTCTGACTTGTGAGCAAATTTTAAATAACTTGTGGAAGTTTCTGAGGAATAAGTTGTTTGGCATGCATATATCTGCTGAATCTCTAATATCTTCCCCCCGTCGTTCAGTGTTTCTATCTTTAACACTTAATTAAAATGGAAATTGCCCTCCCTTCTGGCAGTAGTTTTGGAGTCAAAATATTATTGCTATAAGCTCTGCTTAATGCTATGAACAAGAAAATTTGCTACTAAACAGTAGTTATTTAGCCTAAAGAGAATATTCAAATATGTATCGTGTGCTCTTGAAAACAAAGTGCCAGAATGATTGAGAACAGAAAATGGCCAAGTCATTTTATAAACTTAACTATTTAGAAGACTGTTATCTGAATTTGTCAATAAAAAAAAGATGTCTTTGTGCTGTGGTGTACCCTATTGTAGGTTAACAGTATCTACCCTCATGAAATACGTCAAAACTATTTTCTATTGCTCTTATTTTTTTGATTACTAATATTCTGTTTCATTTTAAAAGAGAACTCAGAACACTCCATTTGTTACTCTAGCATCTCTTTACTTTCCTCTTCAAACCCTTCTTTCATCTATTCCTGTTTTATTTTCTATACTGTGTTGCACAGTGGCTAACTTATCAAAGTTGTCAGTTGTGTTCACTTTGCTCACATCTTTGGAGAGCGGTCACTGATAATGTGTTCTACATGCTGCTGGCTACTTCATACTTGAATTGTGTTGACTGCGTGGTAAGGAGTTACTGAGCATGCTAAATTAGAGGGAAGGCCCATTGCCTAATACAAGAAAACCTTTTAAAAAGATGAACAGAAAACTGATGTCATCTTTAATGTGTCCTTAGAAGTCTGAAGACACCAACATTTTTTAAGATATATTTTGATAAACCTCCCTACTGGGAGGATGGGAAATGCTGAAATGGCTCCACTTCGTTTCACTCCGTCAAATAACAACACCCTCAGGAAAAGCTTGTCTTTGACATCTTTTTCAGAAATACTTTTATGAATTGTGTTTAACACCCCTTCAACACTTTTAATGAAGCAAAAATTAGCAGATGATCTAAAGGAAAACCATCAAGGAATGATAAGCAAACACTATGTGGTTTTCCCTTCCATGCCATCTTTGCAGGCTTGGTATATCCCGTACATGTCACTCTAATTGCTAGTCCGGAGCTGGAAAGAGTTGAGTATTTTGATTTCTTAGGCAGATCAAACAACATAAACATGAGATAAAGTAACACATTGGTTTTGAAAGCAAAAAATTAAGATCTTTTTTTCCTATTTTTTGGTAGTGGGCTCATGAAATGTCCACATTTGGATCAAAACTTTTCTGTTGAAGACAGAGGATGCACCTACTTTGCAGAGCAAACCTCTGGGCTAGGACAAGTGACTGTAACCTATAAATAAGCTAGTTTTGTCTCCCAAGACAAAAAAATGGGTGCTTTCCTTCTGCAGTGTGCTTGCTGAGGTGCAGCAATAAAGTCTTTCTCCTGCAGAAGCAGATGAGCTTGAAAGGTAGAGCTGCTGCATGACTGAGCTCTGAGCACATTGCAAAATATAGTACCAGGTCCTGGCAGGGTAGATAAACAGGGCAATGGAGTATTGGAGATAATTGTAAGAAGCCCTGGGTGAGCCTCTTGCTGTTCCTGTTGTCTCCATTTTTAGATGAGTGATTGGGTTTTGGTTTGTTTTTTTTTTTCTTTCTTCCCATTTGGTCTCACAGCTTCATGACTGGAGTAATCTGGATTAAATGAGAATCATGCCTGTTTATTACAGCAAAATTATCAGACTACTAGCAAGAAATATGTGGGCAATTCTTTCAGGATGTGGAAATTTCTGTTCTAGAGCAGTACCGAAAAAGACCTAAGATTCATAAGGGACAGTGGCTGCTGCCAAACTAAATTAGTAAAGTCTCAAAGGGACCCATGTGGACATAATGAAGTTCAACAAGGTCTAGTGCAAGGTGCTGCATGTGGGTCAGGGCAACCTCCAGTATCAATACATGAAGGGTTTGAGAGCAGCACTATGGAGAAGGACTTGAGGGATGCTGGTGGATGGAAAGCTGGGCATGAGCCGTCCATGTCTTTTTGCAGCCCGCTGTATTCTGGGCTGCATCAAAAGCAGTGTGGCCAGCAGGTTGAGGGAAGTGAATTTGCCTCTGTACTCTGCTCTGGTGAGACCCCACCTGGAGTGCTGTGCCCATCTGTGGAGTCCTCAGCAGAGGAAACACCTGGGCCTGCTGGAGTGGTTCCAGAGGAGGACCACAAAAATGATCAGAAGGCTGGAACACACCTCCCGTATGAGGACAGGGGGAGAGTGTTGTTCAACCTGAAGAAGAGTTCAGGGCGGCCTTATTGCAGCCTTTTAGTACTTAAAAGGGGCTTTTAAATAGATGGGGAGGGGGGGTTTAGCAGGGCCCATTGCAATAGTGCAAAGGGTAACGGCTTTAAACTAAAAGAGGGTAGATTTACGTTAGATATAAATAAGGAAGAAATTTTTTATGATGAAGGTGGTGAGACCATGGAACAGGTTGTTCAGTGAAGTTGTGGATGCCACATCATTGGAAGTGTTCAAGGTGAGCTTGGATGGGACTTAGAGCAAGCTAATTAGTAAAAAATGTCCTTGCCCATGGTCACAGGGCAAGGATCTAGATGATCTTTGAAGGTATTATCCAAGCCATCCTGTAAATCTATGAAAGAAGGATTATGAAATATCACTCACCTGGAACACCATGTCTGTTCCTGGTGATCCCTGTTAGTGGGAGGCACTGAAAAAAATGAGGGACCTTGGAGAAAATGAGGTGGTTGAGTGACCGGAAAGCCACTTGCTACACTAGTCTAGTGGGACTGCATCAGTCTTGCCAAGGGGGAGGATGAAAGAAAGCCGTGATCTACTTACACAGGAAACAGAAATGGGTTGTACATGAGAGCATGTACTTCTAGTGGTTACTGTGTTTAAAATTTAGGACTTGTCCACTGTGGTGAGCTTTCTATAACAGGTCACTTTGAATAAATTTGAGCATGTGCGTACATGCAAAATCATAGAGAAATTAATTTAGAGCAGCCCTATGACCTCTACTAGGCAAGATCCCTGACAAGCTAATTAAGGTAGTTCCTCCTCGTCTTCTTGCCTGTGAACACTATTATGTATGTCAGTGTAGAAGGCAATAGAACAGCAGCAGTGATAGCTATTAGGATAATAATTCTTGTTTAGAATCTTGTTTAGTTAAAATGTCATCCAGCTCTTCCCTTTCAATAAAGATGTTATTTAGCAGGTGTTTTCTGTTAAATTTTGGATTTGTTTACAATTTAATTGTACTTTTCACTTGGCTTTTTATATACAATTGAAAACACAAGCTATTTACTAAAAAAAAGAACAGTTGTAATTGTTTATATATAATTTTGCTTTTTGATTTAGTCAAAAGGCTGATATTATCCAGCTGGCTTCTTGAAATTCCTGTTGTTAAGCAAAGAGCTAATTGCTGAAGGAGATGGGCCTTGAATAAATGAATAGCAACATTTTGTCAGTAATTGGATTTAAATACTTTAACTGCTGATTTCTGTAAACATGCTAATCATATTCGGATAGAGTTGTATTGAAAATAAAGGGGAATTTACTTTCAACTTAGGGTGACATCAGACAAAGAGTAGCTGGGATAATTCATCTGTACAAAGCAGATATGTGCAAATGTAAAGTAACAGTGTGTCAAACACACTCAAATAAATTACATCTAAGTTTCATGAGACTGTTCCTGTACTGTAATTTGGGTGGATATAACAGTCATTTATAGAATCTTAGAATCATTCAGTTGGAAGAGACCTTTAAGGTCATCAAGTCCAAACCATTAATCTAGCACTACCAAATCATCACTAAACCATGTCGCTCAGCACCACATCTACACATCTTTCAAATATGTATCTCTAGGCACGGTGACTCCACTGCTTCCCTCGGCAACATGTTCCTATGCTTTGCAAACCTTTCATGAAAAATTTTTCATAATATTCAACCTAAATCTCTCCTGGTGCACCTTGAGGCTGTTTCCTTTTGTCTTGCCACGTGCTACATGAAGAAGAGACCAATCCCAACCTCATTACCACCTCCATTCAGATAGCTGTAGAGAGCAATAACGTCTTCCCTCAGCCTCCTTTTTTCCAGGCTAAACAACCACCGTTCCCTCAGCTGCTCCTCATAAGAGTGGTGCTCTAGACCCTTCACCACCTTTGTTGCCCTTCTCTGGAAATACTCCAGCACCTCAGTGTACTTGGAGTGAGGGGCCCAAAACTAGACACAG